>NW_026600554.1:0-52500 GCF_029448725.1 Salvelinus fontinalis
TGGGACAAAATCCACCCAATGTAAGGGCTGTCTCTCTCCTCATCCTCGGACGAGGAGAGGAGAGAAGGATCAGACCAAAATGCAGCATTCGGGAAATAAGCCATCTTTTTATTTACAACGACGATGGCAACACGAAACAAAACACTTTCAAATATACAAAACAAGAAAACGACGTTGACGAAACCTGAACATAAACTTACATAACTAAACGTAAACTCACGGACAGGAAACAGACGACATCAAAATAAACGAACAGCCAAACAGTCCCGTATGGTACATACATTCGACGACACAGGAGACAATCACCCACAAACAAACAGTGAGAACACCCTACCTAAATATGACTCTTAATTAGAGGAGAACGCAAAACACCTGCCTCTAATTAAGAGCCATACCAGGCAACCAAAACCAACATAGAAACAGATAACATAGACTGCCCACCCAAAACTAACGCCCTGACCAATTACACATACAAAAACAACATAAAACAGGTCAGGACCGTTACACCCAACTTATTGTGGGAAGCTTGTGGAAGGCTACCCGCAAGGTTTGACCCAAGTTAAACAATTTAACAGGCAATGCTACCAAATACTAATTGAGTGTATGTAAACTTCTGACCCACTGAGAATGTGATGAAAGAAATAAAAGCTGAAATAAATCATTCTCTCTACTATTATTCTGACATTTCACATTCTTAAAGTAAAGTGGTGATCCAAACTGACTGAAGACAGGCCATTTTTACTAGGATTAAATGTCAGGGATTGTGAAAAACTGAGTTTAAATGTATTTGGCTAAGGTGTATGTAAACTTCTGACTTCAACTTTGTGACAGAACATTTTTGTGGTTTAAAGTAGATGAGTCATGTATGGATCTGGAAGTTGGATTCATTCATAGCATGAAATTATGTTTTAGAAATAAATTAAACCAGTTTTATTCCTGAAAGAAGAACATTTAAATGCATTTATTTTTGCTATTGCTATAATTTGTTGTGATCAATCTGCGTATGTTAGGCTTTTCATACGCCCCACCTCTAATTCCGATTTTCCACTAGCTACAGGACAGAGGATTTCTATTGTGAAAATGATTGCTGTCCAATTTCATACCACTCTGTGTTATTGGACATGTTTTGAAGGCTGCTGCTGCAAACCAGTAAATATAAAAGCATGATGAAATATTGTACTGTACCTGTGTTCCTTTGTGGATATCTCACTGGCTTCTTCTATTCTAGTAGAATATTTTTCTGTTGGAGTTACTGTTGATGCTCCATGATAATGACAGTTGATGATGACAGTCAGATGACGTATTCTAACAGATCCCTTCATAGATGAGGTAGATTGGGATTACAGTTGTGACGTTCACTATGTTTGTATAGAAAACATGAAAACAATGGCTCCTTAGTTCCTGTCACGCCCTGACCTTAGAGATCCTTTTTATGTTTCTATTTTGGTTGGTCAGGGTGTGAGTTTGGGTGGGCATTCTATGTCTGGTGTTCTATGTTGGCCTTGTGTTGTATTTCTATGTGTTTGGCCTGGTATGGTTCCCAATTAGAGGCAGCTGTATATCGTTGTCTCTGATTGAGAACCATACTTATAACCATACTTAGCCTGTTCCCACCTGTGTTTGTGGGTAGTCGTTTTCTGTTTTGTGTGTCGTCACCTTACAAAACTGTTCGTTTGTCGTTTTTGTTGTTTTGTTCAGTGTTCAGTTGATTGATTAAAAGTAAAATGAACACTTACCATGCTGCACCTTGGTCCTCTTCTCCTTCTCCCGACGACGTTCGTTACAGTTCCTTTAGTTTGCCCTCTTTGGCCTAACCTCTACATGAGCTGTACTGTAGCCATGGGTGGTGTGGACTTACAGTACAGTGTGGACAGAATTACATCTAATTATCTCTGATCTATAATCTCTACCAGTCTGTCAAGACCATTCCCAATAGACAGCCTTCTGGGCGTCCTGAGACTCAACCACTGGCTTTATGGTTTTATGGTGATTCTTTACTATATGCTGCATTCCAAATCGAGCTGGTATTTGTATATACTGAAAAAAACTATGGTAACGAGCTGTACTTTCAGATTTTTATCCCAAAGGTCAATGAATCATAGCTAGTGATTGTTATTCAGTTAAGCGTTTTTCATATTAACAAGCAGCCATATTTATTAGGTTGTGTCCTCCAGGCATAAACCTTATTAATAAGGTATAAGCAAACCGATCGCTGAAGCTGTACATAGTCCATCTGTAAATATGTCCAATCTACCTACCTCATCCCCATACTGTTTTTATTTCATTTACTTTTCTGCTCTTTTGCACACCAGTATCTCTACTTGAACATCATTATCTGCTCATTTATCACTCCAGTGTTAATCTGCTAAATTGTAATTATCCGCTCCTATGGCCTATTTATTGCCTACCTCCTCATGCCTTTTGCACACACTGTATATAAACTTTCTTTTTTCTACTGTGTCATTGACTTGTTTATTGTGTTATTGGCTTGTTTATTGTTTACTCTATGTGTAACTGTGTTGTTGTCTGTGTCACACTGCTTTGCTTTATCTTGGCCAGGTCTCAGTTGCAAATGAGAACTTGTTCTCAACTAGCCTACCTGGTTAAATAAAGGTTAAATACAAAAATAAATTTAAAAATTTAAAAAATGATACATTCAGCTCCACAGATAGCATGGATTTATGGTATTCATGTATTATAATCACATGTATGAGGAAGTAATAATGTATAAGCTCTTCAAACTAAAATCATTTATCTTTGTGTATTAAGCTAAAGCCCTTGACCCAGGTTCTTTGTTTGCAGATTTTAGAGGTTCTCTCTCTCTCTCTCTCTCTCTCTCTCTCTCTCTCTCTCTCTCTCTCTCTCTCTCTCTGTCTCTCTGTCTCTCTGTCTCTCTGTCTCTCTGTCTCTCTGTCTCTCTGTCTCTCTGTCTCTGTCTCTGTCTCTGTCTCTGTCTCTGTCTCTGTCTCTGTCTCTCTCCCTTCCTCTCTCTTCCTCTCGCTCTCTCTCTCTGCCTCTCTCGCTCACCCTCACTTACTATTATTATTATTATGATTTGAACCAAGGATCATGCAACAGTGGTGTGTGTGTGTGTGTGTGTGTGTGTGTGTGTGTGTGTACAATACATGTTTGTCCAATAACATAGCTGAAGCAAGGCACCCTCTGGATCCGTACCAGATCAGGAGAGGATCTAATCAGTCCTACTCTGACAGAAATATTTATGTTATTCAATATTATGCATTGATGTGTTTCTACTGCTAAGCTCTGTCCATAGCCATCATCACTGGTGTATTTGCCCCACTGCCTTTATGCTTTGGTTGCCTTAGCATTGACTGTTGAAAATGCTTTAGACTATACTTGATTTGATTGAGTTGTAGTGTACCAACTCAACATGATTCTATTATCTTTCTCTGCGCTACTGGAATTTGCTGATCTATCTTTAGCTCCTCTCAGAAACAAATGTTGTCATGTTTATTATTATTATTATAGGTTGTGTGGTTGTGTGTGAATAGTTCCACTGTGAGGTAAGCATGACTAACAACGATGATAAAACATCCTGTGAAATTGTACCACCACTCTGACTATATTGAGGTTTGTATTTCCTGTTTCTGAAGCAGCCTAACCGTCTGAAACAGTCTAATATCATCAGGATGGGGCAGTCTTAGAAAAGAGAGCAAGGGCTTAGCATTATTCCATTTGAATGGGGTTCCCATTGTGAAAAAGTGACCATGTGTGTAACACTTTTGACCCAGGTGTGGATGTCTTGTGAAAGTCAGTAAGCACATTAGTTGCAGGGTACAGGGCACTGCCAGGGCACGGCTGGTCAGTCAGTCATGACGTCAGACTACACGGAACCAGGCCACAACACAGTCTTTGTGTCTGATATTATTAGGATCCCCTCGTTAAATGAATTAAGGCCAGGATATTATTTCTTCCAGGCAGATGCACCACACTAGGGACATAATGTTCCAGATGTTTTCATCTGATAAATGTGTAATATTAGATGATAATAGATGCTCTTCGCTGTATGTGACCCTGTTTCTGGGTACAAGGGACTCATTTGAATTTGATGTTGATGAAAGATTTTTGGATTGAAAGGTGATTACAGACTTGGCCGTATAAGAATATTTTGAAAATAAATACACAACGAAGAGGATGAGAGGACTAAAAACGAGAGTACTAATGGTCAATAGGGAATTGTAAATAGGAGTTGGGTTTCAGTTCAACATCTGTTTAGAATCTGTGGAATGTCACTCCTGAACTCAGTGCTACGTTCTGTACATTGAGTCTGGAGCAGGATACTTGTTATTTGTCCATTGGCCAGTTGTACTGCAAGGACTTCTGATTGGTCAACCCCAGGCTAGGGTGGGGGTTATAAATGGCATCCTGTTCCTTTGTTCTGTGGAGAAAAGCTGAGGTCAGGGGAGATTGAACCTTTACCTCCCAGCATTACATCTTGATTTGTCCTCAAATTAACCTATTTTTCTCCCCTTGATTTGCTTTGGAGTTTGTGTAATTGAAGAATATCATCAACTGCTAACAACTGGGTTGAAAAAGTATTTGTTTGTGTGTGTGTTTGTCAGAGGAGCCTGGTTTGATGTTGATGAGAATGTGTTTTCTTGTATGCTGAAGAAGCCAGATATTGTTGTTGTGAGGTGGGCTGCTACATGGACCAGGCCTTTTCTGACAAGCTGCTCCTCATCACGCCTGAACAGCCTCCGGTATCAGTGCACACTGTGGTGATATTGGGAAGTCTGGGTTATGTTCACAGGCTGACAGTACCTGGCCTTCAGATAGCAGTCTGGCCATGTTCACAGGCTGACAGTAGCTGGCTTTCAGATAGCAGTCTGGCCATGTTCACAGGCTGACAGTACCTGGCCTTTAGATAGCAGTCTGGCCATGTTCACAGGCTGACAGTAGCTGGCTTTCAGATAGCAGTCTGGCCATGTTCACAGGCTGACAGTACCTGGCCTTCAGATAGCAGTCTGGCCATGTTCACAGGCTGACAGTAGCTGGCCTTCAGATAGCAGTCTGGGTCATGTTCACAGGCTGACAGGAGCTGTCCTTCAGATAGCAGTCTGGCCATGTTCACAGGCTGACAGTACCTGGCCTTCAGATACTGTAGCAGTCTGGCCATATTCACAGGCTGACAGTACCTGGCCTTCAGATAATGTAGCAGTCTGGCCATGTTCACAGGCTGACAGTACCTGGCCTTCAGATAATGTAGCAGTCTGGCCATGTTCACAGGCTGACAGTACCTGGCCTTCAGATAGCAGTCTGGGTTATGTTCACAGGCTGACAGTAGCTGGCCTTCAGAGGGCAGTCTGGCCATGTTCACAGGCTGACAGTACCTGGCCTTCAGATACTGTAGCAGTCTGGTTATGTTCACAGGCTGACAGTACCTGGCCTTCAGATAGCAGTCTGGGTTATGTTCACAGGCTGACAGTAGCTGGCCTTCAGAGGGCAGTCTGGCCATGTTCACAGGCTGACAGTACCTGGCCTTCAGATACTGTAGCAGTCTGGTTATGTTCACAGGCTGACAGTACCTGGCCTTCAGATAGCAGTCTGGGTTATGTTCACAGGCTGACAGTAGCTGGCCTTCAGAGGGCAGTCTGGCCATGTTCACAGGCTGACAGTACCTGGCCTTCAGATACTGTAGCAGTCTGGTTATGTTCACAGGCTGACAGTAGCTGGCTTTCAGATAGCAGTCTGGCCATGTTCACAGGCTGACAGTACCTGGCCTTCAGATAGCAGTCTGGGTTATGTTCACAGGCTGACAGTAGCTGGCCTTCAGAGGGCAGTCTGGCCATGTTCACAGGCTGACAGTACCTGGCCTTCAGATACTGTAGCAGTCTGGTTATGTTCACAGGCTGACAGTACCTGGCCTTCAGATAATGTAGCAGTCTGGCCATGTTCACAGGCTGACAGTACCTGGCCTTCAGATAGCAGTCTGGGTTATGTTCACAGGCTGACAGTAGCTGGCCTTCAGAGGGCAGTCTGGCCATGTTCACAGGCTGACAGTACCTGGCCTTCAGATACTGTAGCAGTCTGGTTATGTTCACAGGCTGACAGTAGCTGGCTTTCAGATAGCAGTCTGGCCATGTTCACAGGCTGACAGTAGCTGGCCTTCAGATAGCAGTCTGGCCATGTTCACAGGCTGACAGTACCTGGCCTTCAGATAGCAGTCTGGCCATATTCACAGGCTGACAGTAGCTGGCCTTCAGATAATGTAGCAGTCTGGCCATGTTCACAGGCTGACAGTAGCTGGCTTTCAGATAGCAGTCTGGCCATGTTCACAGGCTGACAGTAGCTTGCCTTCAGATAATGTAGCAGTCTGGCCATGTTCACAGGCTGACAGTAGCTGGCCTTCAGATAGCAGTCTGGCCATGTTCACAGGCTGACAGTAGCTTGCTTTCAGATAGCAGTCTGGCCATGTTCACAGGCTGACAGTACCTGGCCTTCAGATACTGTAGCAGTCTGGCCATATTCACAGGCTGACAGTACCTGGCCTTCAGATAATGTAGCAGTCTGGCCATGTTCACAGGCTGACAGTACCTGGCCTTCAGATAATGTAGCAGTCTGGCCATGTTTACAGGCTGACAGTACCTGGCCTTCAGATACTGTAGCAGTCTGGCCATGTTTACAGGCTGACAGTACCTGGCCTTCAGATAGCAGTCTGGCCATGTTTACAGGCTGACAGTACCTGGCCTTCAGATAGCAGTCTGGCCATGTTCACAGACTGACAGAACATGGCCTTCAGATAGCAGTCTGGCCATATTCACAGGCTGACAGTACCTGGCCTTCAGATAATGTAGCAGTCTGGCCATGTTCACAGGCTGACAGTACATGGCCTTCAGATAGCAGTCTGGCCATATTCACAGGCTGACAGTACCTGGCCTTCAGATAATGTAGCAGTCTGGCCATGTTCACAGGCTGACAGTACCTGGCCTTCAGATAATGTAGCAGTCTGGCCATGTTCACAGGCTGACAGTAGCTGGCTTTCAGATAGCAGTCTGGCCATGTTCACAGGCTGACAGTAGCTGGCCTTCAGATAGCAGTCTGGGCTTGTTCACAGGCTGACAGTACCTGGCCTTCAGATAGCAGTCTGGCCATGTTCACAGGCTGACAGTAGCTGGCCTTCAGATAACAGTCTGGTCATGTTCACAGGCTGACAGTACCTGGCCTTCAGATACTGTAGCAGTCTGGCCATATTCACAGGCTGACAGTACCTGGCCTTCAGATACTGTAGCAGTCTGGCCATGTTTACAGGCTGACAGTACCTGGCCTTCAGATACTGTAGCAGTCTGGCCATGTTTACAGGCTGACAGTACCTGGCCTTCAGATAGCAGTCTGGCCATGTTTACAGGCTGACAGTACCTGGCCTTCAGATAGCAGTCTGGCCATGTTCACAGACTGACAGTACCTGGCCTTCAGATAATGTAGCAGTCTGGCCATGTTTACAGGCTGACAGTACCTGGCCTTCAGATTGCAGTCTGGCCATGTTCACAGTCTGACAGTACATGGCCTTCAGATAGCAGTCTGGCCATATTCACAGGCTGACAGTACCTGGCCTTCAGATACTGTAGCAGTCTGGCCATGTTTACAGGCTGACAGTACCTGGCCTTCAGATACTGTAGCAGTCTGGCCATGTTTACAGGCTGACAGTACCTGGCCTTCAGATAGCAGTCTGGCCATGTTCACAGGCTGACAGGAGCTGGCCTTCAGATAGCAGTCTGGCCAAACCTAGTATGAAAGTGCCTCCTTGTAGCTGTGTGGGCTAATGTAGTTAAAATGTTTTCCTTGGGGTAAGTTGAGCCAATGGTTCAGCAAATTGAAGTGTTTTCTTCCCAGGCGTAATACAAGGCATTATCACTGGGATATGAGGTAACAACAGTGCTTGTGTTAGAAGTGTAAAATTAAAGGTACAGAGTGTGTGTGAGGTGTTAAGCCTGTGTTAAAAGATGCTTTAAATTATTAAAAGACAAAAAAGCGATAGTGATTGGTTTTAAAAAGGTACCGGTAATATTTAATTCAGTACAGACATTTTGGGGGCGGCTTAACTAACCCTGTCCCGCAGCTCAACTTACCCCATACCCAGAGAAAGGTGTGCCAAGAGATCACTTTTTTTGGAAAAAATATGTTTTCTAAACTGTAATGTTACACACCCTGAAATATATGTAGATATCTTTGTTACTATATTTCTCTTGACAAGGGATAATTAATGCCAATTAGCCTTCCTCAGATGTCCAGTTTGGCACACACACACACACACACACACACACACACACACACACACACACACACACACACACACACACACACACACACACACACACACACACACACACACACACACACACACACACACACACACACACACACACACACACACACACACACACACACAGAGCCTGGTACCTAAAGTCATACACCATCATTGTTCCTGTTCCCTGAAGAGCCAGTTGTTTAAACACCACAGCCTACGGCGTACAAGGGCCAGGACCGCCCCGTTTAATTCACTAATCTACATGAAACACATAATTCCCATGCAGCCAATCATAATCCGATAATGATTGTGTGCTTGTCACTGAAAATGATCCTCTTAATGTGTAGCTAAAGACCTAGATAAGGGTTTTCCTGTTCGTAGAAAACATGAGAGCCATATGGATTGAAGAGAGAGTTTTAATGAAGGCGCATTACTTTTTGCTCGTTATTTATGAAAAGTATTTAGTAAAACATGTAATGGTGAAGTATTCAGTAAACGACAGGCCATATGACAGAGCACAGTGGTAGTCCTGAACACCCTGGTCCTGAATAAAAACACAAAGCTCTCATGTCAAACATTTGCCTTGAGACAAGACTGTATACATGGCAGTAGACTCCTATGGCATCCAGCAAGTGCAACAGCTGTCAGTCAGAATGAAGAGGAGAGTGTACAGATGTAGGATCTTAATTTGATCACTCTTCTGTTGCTGAGAATTTTCCTGCACCGCAGCTTCATGATTAACATAAATTCACTGAAAACCCACACTAACACACGGTTATATTAACAGTATAGCAATTTTCATGTAGCCTACTTTTGGCCAGCTAATAGCCTAACCACTGATCAAGCAACATTATGGACTAAACGTTCAAATCCTGTTCCTGCAGGATTCTTTTGCTGTGACAATATAGGTCAAATTGAGATCCTATATCTGTAAGCTGAGGAGCAAGAGGAAGTGGCTAAGCTCTGATCTCTAACAGACACTAAAGAGGAAACAGGTCCTTCATCCAATCAAAACATCCCCATGAGCTGTTCCTGATCACAACTGTCTGTCAGCTTCCTCAATGCAACTGGTATCTGGATTAAGTCAGGAACGTTTTAGTCGACCACTTACCATAGCTATCAGTGCCAAACGGGTGAGTGATAACCTGTTCCTGCTCACAACTGTCTGTCTGGCTGCTTCCTCTAGCAGTCTATAACAACCGGTGTCTGGTTCTAGTCAGGAGTGTATTTCAGACTGTAAAGCATCACTACCATAGCTATCTGTGTCAAGAGGGTGAGTGAAATAGCTCTAACGCTTTTAAAACAGGCAAATTCATATTTTCATAAGTGCTTCTCCAAATCGGTTTGACTTTGCCCACATGCTATAGTGTGCTTAGGGAGACGGTGTTCTGTAGACCGTATGCTAATTCCTTGTTTATAAATGGAGTCTATATTTTCAGTATATGCCCTGTGGTTTTAGCACAAGCCTGATGAATGTTTTTAACAGACTGCAGCCATCTGTTTTAGGGACATGGGCTGTCCTTTATCTAACCTTTTACCTGACTACATCTCCCGATCTCTCTCTCTCTCTCTCTCTCTCTCTCTCTCTCACTCTCGCTCCCGCTCTCTCTCTCTCCATCACTGACCCCCTCTTTCTCTCTCTCTCTCTCTCTCTCTCTCTCTCCATCACTGACCCCCTCTTTCTCTCTCTCTCTTAACTCTTTTTATTCTTTCACATTTTCTCTATATCCTCTCTGTCTTGCTCTCTCTCCATCACTGACTTTCTGTCTTCCCCCTCTCTCTTCCCACTCCTTATCTCTCCTAATAGTCTCTTTCTCCTTACTCACTATATCCTCTTTCTCCCTTACACTCTCACTCACATTTCCCCTCCATTTGTCTCTATCGCTCTCCTAATTGTTTCTTTCTCTTTTCTCACTTTCTTTTCTCCCTTTCTCTCCCTCTCCCTCCCTCCCTCCCTCCCTCCCTCACACACACACACACACACACACACACACACACACACACACACACACACACACACACACACACACACACACACACACACACACACACACACACACACACACACACACACACACACACAACCATGGGAGCTGTCCCTCTATAGCTTTGAATGATTAGCATCATTAGCATGTGAGAAATTAAACTGTGCAAGGCCATTACTGCTGCTTTCATTAGCCAGCTATGCTAAATGTGTTGAGATACACTGTAAGGTATGGGATAGGAGGTGTTATCACTAGACAGGATACTAGCACACAGGCCCCCTTAATGTACAGTACAAGGCAGGCTAATGCTGTACTGCTATGATTTTTCTAATAGCAATGTTGGACTGGAAATAATGTCACATACCCAATCATGACATTAAGTATGTGAGAGGTTGGCTGCTGTGCCTCTCCCACAGTCCTATTCATCCAATCAAACAACTCCCCTCCAGCGCTCTTGATCAATGATTGGCTCTTGGACAAACTTCTGCTAGCGTCTTGTCGCCCATTAGCCTTGGCTAATGTCAATATCCGTATTCATTGTACATCCTTGGGCTCCATTAGCACCCATAGGCTTTTACTGACTGATGGGGATGTATGCTATTTGTGGATTGGAATGTTCTAGACCTCGTTACCTTAAGGAAGAAAGCTTTCACTATGGGCTCTCGCGATCAAAGCCGGTTGATATAAAGCCGCGATGCAGTGCCTTAGACCGCTGCGCCACTCGGGAGGCAGGATGATTGGAGAGAAACACTATACACACCTGTACATAAGGTAACCAGAAACAACATGCATATTGGTGTTAGAAATTTGGGAGGTGAAAAATATATTTCCCTCTTGGTTGAGGGAGGATGACTTCAAATGTTATTTACACGATGAAAGCTCTCTATATTTCAGCTGCATAAGAGAAGGCATGAGAATGATGATGCAACAATGTACCCACCCAGGCCCTACAGCAGTTGTTCCATGAAGAGCAATACTCTGATATATAAAGACAATATTGCAGTTCCTGAAAACAATCTCAGTTGATGTAGGTAGCCTAGCAGTTAAGAGGTTGGTCCAGTAACCGAAAGGTTGCTGATTCAAATCTCTGAGCTGACTAGGTGAACATCTGTCAATTTGCCCTTGCGCAAGGCATTTAACCCTAATTGCTCATGTAAGTTGCTCTGGATAAGAGTGTCTGCTAAATGACTAAAGTGTAAAATGTAAAGCAAAATGTGCCGGTATGTGCTTTGTAAAGCTAGAAAAACAATTGACATCAGGATGAACTCAAAAATGAACATTCAACACTCAATGTTGTCATCTGTTTCCCAATGCCTCCTCGATGTCTCCATCATCACAGGTGATTTAGCTAACCCCCCTGTCCCATACCAGAGAGCTGAAATTGATTTAAGCGTCCAGCCCTCTACCCACCCTATGATTTAATGAAGCTCTGACCTGCAGTTACCACTCCCACTGCAGCCTGGCCTGGCCACCACCCATTATTATTATTATGATTTGAACCAAGGATCATGCAACAGTGGTGTGTGTGTGGGTGTGGGTGTGGGTGTGGGTGTGGGTGTGGGTGTGGGTGTTTGTGTCTGTGTGAGTTACATACATATAATAACACCGTTATAGTAATCTAGGCCAGTCTTTTACTTCAGTATAGGAGTGGTGATAAGGTTATGATAAGGTTATGAGAGTTATGATGGGCTCCCGAGTAGCGCAGCAGACTAAGGCACTGCATCTCAGTGCTAGAGGCCGTGATTGGGAGTCCCATAGGGAGGCGCACAATTGGCCCAGCGTCGTCCGGGTTTGCCCGGTGTAGGCCGTCATTGTAAATAAGAATTTGTTCTTAAATGACTTGTCTAGTTATATAAAGGTTAAATAAAACATATATATGTTTAAATGATACGGTTACACACACACATTAACACACACATAAACACACATGCACACATTAACACACACAAACACACATGCTCACATAAACACAAACATAAACACATGCACACACACACACACACAAACATAAACACACACATAAACACACACGCACACATAAACACACACGCACAGATAAACACACACACACACACACATAAACACAAGCATAAACACATGCACACACACAAACACACATGAACAAGAACACACACATAAACACACACGCACACATAAATACGCACACACACACACACATACATAAACACACACACAACACACACGCACAAACACACATAAACACACATGCATCTGAAACTACATGGATAACATGAACAGCTCTTCTCTGAAACACACAGGTTGTGTGTGTTACAGTACACAGACAGACCGGATGATGATCACTGAGTCAGGAGTCAGAACAAGATAGTGTATAAACAAAGGATCTGAACAAATGAGAGCTAACACAGAGCCATTTTGGAGAACAGAGCAGAGCTTCTCCACACCACATACTGAGTGAAACTGTAAGGACACGAGTTGCGCAGCACTGTGATCCTGACTGAAACTGCCCAGGTTTTTCCAACATTAGCATAACTCACTCTTCAAATCAAATTGTATTTGTCACATGCGCCGAATACAATAGGTGTAGACCTAACAGTGAAATTCTTACTTTGGCTACGCATTGCGTGATCACACAGTCGTCCGGAACAGCTGATGCTCTCATGCATGTTTCAGTGTTACTTGCCTCTAAGTGAGCATAGAAGTAATTTAGCTCGTCTGGTAGGCCACTGGGCATGTCCCTGGGCAGCTCGTGGCTGTGCTTGCCTTTGTAGTCTGTAATAGTTTGCAAGCCCTGCCACATCCGACCAGCGTCAGAGCCAGTGTAGTACGGTTCAATCTTAGTCCTGTATTGATGTTTTGCCTGTTTAGTGGTTCGTTGGAGGGCATAGCGGGATTTCTTATAAGCTTCTGGGTTAGAGTCCCACTCCTTGAAAGAAGCAGCTCTAGCCTTTAGCTCAGTGCGGATGCTGCCTGTAATCCATGGCTTCTGGTTGGGGTATGTACGTACGGTCACTGTGGGGATGACGTCATCAATGCACTTATTGATGAATCCAGTGACTGATGTGGTGTACTCCTCAATGTCATCGGAAGAATCCCGGAACATATTCCAGTCTGTGCTAGCAAAACAGTCCGATAGCTTAGCATTTTCCTCATCTGACGACTTTTTTCCTCTGTTTCTTACTGTTGATGTGCTTTGCTGACCTTGCGTTACCCTGTTTCCTCACACAGATCATCTGGCGTAGGGCTAGAGTTAGTCTACACCTGTTGTTTAAGAAGCACGACAAATAACATTTCATTTGAGTGCGATGGGAGAGTGAAGACCTAGGATTTTCCTCTTACTGTCCTCTCACTTTCCTCTCACTTTCCTCTCACTGTCCTCGCACTGACCTCTCACTATCCTCTCACTGTCCTCACACTGTCCTCTCACTGTCCTCACACTGTCCTCTCACTGTCCTCACACTGTCCTCTCACTGTCCTCTCGATGTCCTCTCACTGTCCTCTCACTGTCCTCGCACTGTCCTCTCACTGTCCTCTCACTGTCCTCTCACTGTTGGACCAGCATTCCAGGTGAAGCTGGTTGAGAGAATGCCAAGAGTGTGCAAAGCTGTCATCAAGGCAAAGGGTGGCTACTTTGAAGAATCTCAAATATAAAATATATTTTGATTTCTTTAACACTCTTTTGGTTACTGCATTGTGTTATTTCATAGATTTGATGTCTTCACTATTATTCTACAGTATAGAAAATAGTCAAAAATAAAGAAAAACCCTTGAATGAGTAGGTCTGTTCAAACTTTTGACTGGTACTGTATATATCAATAATGGAACCACTCTTGTTTTTATTTTACTATCTATATTTTATAGAATACTAAACAACTACACAAACTAAGTCCTCTTTGGACTCTACAACAGTAACACGTATGTGTGTGTGTATTGTGTTGTTCCAGGTGTGTATGTGAAGCTGGCTGCTGTGTAACAAAGTGAGGAATACTCCACGGAAGATGAGGAAGAGCAGGAGTGTGCTGACGGTGTCTCCGAATGATGTAAGTAACAACATTCCTTCAACATTCCAACAACGTTCCAACAACATTGCCACAAGGTTCCAAGAACACTCTCATTCCCACCCTTGAATTCATCCCAGAGTGGCTTAGAATAAATTCAGAGAGAGAGAGAGAGAAAGAAAGAAAGAGAGGAAGGACAGAGAGAGAGAGAGAGAGAGAGAGAGAGAGAGAGAGAGAGAGAGAGAGAGAGGGTGGGGGAGAAAGAGTAAGGAGGGAGGGAGAGGAAGGAGAGAGAGAAGGAAAATATAAAAAAGGCTTCCACTCCAGTAGTCCCAAGTGATAGCAGTAGAAGGCACGCTTCTTCTGATCTAACCTGCAAACAGCTCAGTGACAGGGTAGACTGGAAAAAAACAGACAGCCTCATGTTGGCTCATCTCTCAGCCTTATCCTACTCTCTGTTCTCTCTACTCCTGTACCTCCCTCTTACTTCTCCTACTAGATGGACAGTAGATAAAGGTGTGGGTGTAGTGTTACGTCTCTGTAGACAGCTTTGGCATTAGTCAGCCAGATGAGCTCTTATCCTCCATCTCCGTATCTCTCCTTTTCTCTCCCCTTATTGCATTTTTCAGCATCTCAAGCAACACCATTCTATTCAATGTCTCCTTCCTGTCGCTGTCACATTGTCCTTGCACCCTGTCACTAATCCTTGCTCTCCCTTTCTCTTCCCTTTCCTCACTAAACGTATTGTTCCCTTCCTTCTTGCTCTTCTTTTTCGAATTATTTCCCTTTAACCCTATGATCGCTCTTTCCTCCCTCTCTTTCTCTCTTTCTCTCTCCTCTCTCTCTTTCTCTCTCTCTCCTCGCTCTCTCCTTCTCTCTCCTCTCTTCCTCGCTCTTTCCCCTCTCTCTCCTCCTCTCTCTCTCTGTAGAGTATCCTCTCTCCTCCCCCCTCTCTCTCACTCTCTCTCTGACTCTCTCTCCTCCCTCTGTAGAGTATTCTCTCCCCCCCCCTCTCTTTCTCTCTCTCGCTCTCTCTCTCTGTAGAGTAGCCTCATCTCCTCTCCTCTCTCCAGCCTCTGGTCCTGCTCTAGCCTGGTTGCTTCCTGTGGGTTATCAGTACTGTGTAATAGGCCCTTCAGGCTGGCTGACAGAGATAGGCCCTCCCCTCTCTGTCAGATTACTAAAGATAACACTAACACGCAGGGGGGTAAGGGAGAACAATAGGTTTGTCTGGAGGACCAGGGCTCAGGAGATGCTGACGGTGAATGGAGCTACTGTAGGAACTTGTACATGGACTGTGTTGTGTGTCTGAGGTGTGGATGTATTTATGTGTATAAGAAGTGCAGGATTGAGATTTTAAGGATAAGACACAAGGTTAGTCTGTTTGGAAGGGGTTTTAAGATGACCATAGACAAAGTAAGGCAGGAGCGTAAGAGCACCAGTGAAGGGGTCAGAGGTTGCGGAGGTTTGGTGAGTCATTGTTATTGGCTTTGGGCATAAGTAGACTATAGTCTGGTATGGGCTTGGCATAGTGTGATGTTTGACCTCATAAGGGGTGGGATTAGATTGGGTGAGATGGTGTGTGTTTCTGTGTTTGCGTGTGTTAGATTTGAGTTTATGTGTGTGTGTGTGTGTGTGTGTGTGTGCGTGTGCGTGTGCGTGTGCGTGTGTGTGAGGGGGGAGGGCTCTACCTTTAGCTGGGTGTTGTTATTGGATTCCAGCGTGTGTTGAGTGGAGGTGCAGAAGCACAGCTGTAGGCAACAGACAAAACGGCCTGATTAAACAACGTCTAAGACACTCTTACAGCCAGGCCCACTGATGACCCATCACCCAGTCAGCTCAGCCTTAGTTATATGTGTCTGCGTGCATGTGCATGTGAGGACACAATAATACAGCTTTTAATACAACCCTAACCCAGAGAGGACGTCCCTCTGTACCCACCAGAGCCTGGGAGAGGACACAATAATACAGCTTTTAATACAACCCTAACCCAGAGAGGACGTCCCTCTGTACCCACCAGAGCCTGGGAGAGGACACAATAATACAGCTTTTAATACAACCCTAACCCAGAGAGGACGTCCCTCTGTACCCACCAGAGCCTGGGAGAGGACACAATAATACAGCTTTTAATACAACCCTAACCCAGAGAGGACGTCCCTCTGTACCCACCAGAGCCTGGGAGAGGACACAATAATACAGCTTTTAATACAACCCTAACCCAGAGAGGACGTCCCTCTGTACCCACCAGAGCCTGGGAGAGGACACAATAATACAGCTTTTAATACAACCCTAACCCAGAGAGGACGTCCCTCTGTACCCACCAGAGCCTGGGAGAGGACACAATAATACAGCTTTTAATACAACCCTAACCCAGAGAGGACGTCCCTGTACCCACCAGAGCCTGGGAGAGGACACAATAATACAGCTTTTAATACCAAAGAAAAACATAGCGAGGTGTGCCTGCACACACAGCCTTCATCAAGTCGCTAACCAACTGAATCTATTCCTACCAGGCACACATAGTGCAACAACTATCTCACTCTCACTCTCTGTGGCCAGATACAGTCTGCCTCTTGCTGTGTAGCAACTCATACAGTCTGTCACTCGCTGTATAGCAACTCATACAGTCTGTCACTCTCTGTGTAGCAACTCATACAGTCTGTCACTCTCTGTGTAACAACTCATACAGTCTGTCACTCTCTGTGTAACAACTCATACAGTCTGTCACTCTCTGTGTAGCAACTCATACAGTCTGTCACTCTCTGTGTAGCAACTCATACAGTCTGTCACTCTCTGTGTAACAACTCATACAGTCTGTCACTCTCTGTGTAGCAACTCATACAGTCTGTCACTCTCTGTGTAACAACTCATACAGTCTGTCACTCTCTGTGTAACAACTCATACAGTCTGTCACTCTCTGTGTAGCAACTCATACAGTCTGTCACTCGCTGTATAGCAACTCATACAGTCTGCCTCTTGCTGTGTAGCAACTCATACAGTCTGTCACTCGCTGTATAGCAACTCATACAGTCTGTCACTCTCTGTGTAGCAACTCATACAGTCTGTCACTCTCTGTGTAACAACTCATACAGTCTGTCACTCTCTGTGTAACAACTCATACAGTCTGTCACTCTCTGTGTAGCAACTCATACAGTCTGTCACTCTCTGTGTAGCAACTCATACAGTCTGTCACTCTCTGTGTAACAACTCATACAGTCTGTCACTCTCTGTGTAGCAACTCATACAGTCTGTCACTCTCTGTGTAGCAACTCATACAGTCTGTCACTCTCTGTGTAACAACTCATACAGTCTGTCACTCTCTGTGTAACAACTCATACAGTCTGTCACTCTCTGTGTAACAACTCATACAGTCTGTCACTCTCTGTGTAGCAACTCATACAGTCTGTCACTCTCTGTGTAACAACTCATACAGTCTGTCACTCTCTGTGTAACAACTCATACAGTCTGTCACTCTCTGTGTAGCAACTCATACAGTCTGTCACTCGCTGTATAGCAACTCATACAGTCTGCCTCTTGCTGTGTAGCAACTCATACAGTCTGTCACTCGCTGTATAGCAACTCATACAGTCTGTCACTCTCTGTGTAGCAACTCATACAGTCTGTCACTCTCTGTGTAACAACTCATACAGTCTGTCACTCTCTGTGTAGCAACTCATACAGTCTGTCACTCTCTGTGTAACAACTCATACAGTCTGTCACTCTCTGTGTAGCAACTCATACAGTCTGTCACTCTCTGTGTAACAACTCATACAGTCTGTCACTCGCTGTATAGCAACTCATACAGTCTGTCACTCTCTGTGTAACAACTCATACAGTCTGTCACTCTCTGTGTAACAACTCATACAGTCTGTCACTCTCTGTGTAGCAACTCATACAGTCTGCCACTCTCTGTGTAGCAACTCATACAGTCTGTCACTCGCTGTATAGCAACTCATACAGTCTGCCACTCTCTGTGTAGCAACTCATACAGTCTGTCACTCTCTGTGTAGCAACTCATACAGTCTGCCTCTTGCTGTGTAGCAACTCATACAGTCTGTCACTCGCTGTATAGCAACTCATACAGTCTGTCACTCTCTGTGTAGCAACTCATACAGTCTGTCACTCTCTGTGTAACAACTCATACAGTCTGTCACTCTCTGTGTAGCAACTCATACAGTCTGCCACTCTCTGTGTAACAACTCATACAGTCTGTCACTCGCTGTATAGCAACTCATACAGTCTGTCACTCGCTGTATAGCAACTCATACAGTCTGTCACTCTCTGTGTAGCAACTCATACAGTCTGTCACTCTCTGTGTAACAACTCATACAGTCTGTCACTCTCTGTGTAACAACTCATACAGTCTGCCACTCGCTGTATAGCAACTCATACAGTCTGCCACTCTCTGTGTAGCAACTCATACAGTCTGCCACTCTCTGTGTAACAACTCATACAGTCTGTCACTAGCTGTATAGCAACTCATACAGTCTGTCACTCTCTGTGTAGCAACTCATACAGTCTGTCACTCTCTGTGTAGCAACTCATACAGTCTGTCACTTGCTGTTTAACAACTCGTACAGTCTGCCTCTTGCTTTGTAGCAACTCATACAGTCTGTCACTTGCTGTTTACCAACTCATACAGTCTGCCTCTTGCTGTGTAGCAACTCATACAGTCTGTCACTTGCTGTTTAACAACTCATACAGTCGGCCTCTTGCTGTGTAGCAACTCATACAGTCTGTCACTGTCTGTGTAACAACTCATACAGTCTCTCACTCTCTGTGTAACAACTCATACAGTCTGCCACTCGCTGTGTAGCAACTCATACAGTCTGTCACTGTCTGTGTAACAACTCATACAGTCTCTCACTCTCTGTGTAACAACTCATACAGTCTGCCACTCTCTGTGTAACAACTCATACAGTCTGCCACTCAATGTGTAACAACTCATACAGTCTGCCACTCAATGTGTAACAACTCATACAGTCTGTCACTCAATGTGTAACAACTCATACAGTCTGCCTCTTGCTGTGTAGCAACTCATACAGTCTGCCACTCGCTGTGTAGCAACTCATACAGTCTGTCACTGTCTGTGTAACAACTCATACAGTCTCTCACTCTCTGTGTAACAACTCATACAGTCTGCCACTCTCTGTGTAACAACTCATACAGTCTGCCACTCAATGTGTAACAACTCATACAGTCTGCCACTCAATGTGTAACAACTCATACAGTCTGTCACTCAATGTGTAACAACTCATACAGTCTGCCTCTTGCTGTGTAGCAACTCATACAGTCTGCCACTCAATGTGTAACAACTCATACAGTCTGCCACTCAATGTGTAACAACTCATACAGTCTGCCTCTTGCTGTGTAGCAACTCATACAGTCTGTCACTCAATGTGTAACAACTCATACAGTCTGCCTCTTGCTGTGTAGCAACTCATACAGTCTGCCTTTCAATGTGTAACAACGCCTACAGTCTGCCACTCGCTGTGTAACAACTCATACAGTCTGCCACTCAATGTGTAACAACTCATACAGTCTGCCACTCAATGTGTAACAACTCATACAGTCTGCCACTCAATGTGTAACAACTCATACAGTCTGCCACTCAATGTGTAACAACTCATACAGTCTGCCACTCAATGTGTAACAACTCATACAGTCTGCCACTCAATGTGTAACAACTCATACAGTCTGCCACTCAATGTGTAACAACTCATACAGTCTGCCACTCAATGTGTAACAACTCATACAGTCTGCCACTCAATGTGTAACAACTCATACAGTCTGCCACTCAATGTGTAACAACTCATACAGTCTGCCACTCAATGTGTAACAACTCATACAGTCTGCCACTCGCTGTGTAACAACTCATACAGTCTGCCACTCAATGTGTAACAACTCATACAGTCTGCCACTCAATGTGTAACAACTCATACAGTCTGCCACTCGCTGTGTAACAACTCATACAGTCTGCCACTCAATGTGTAACAACTCATACAGTCTGCCACTCAATGTGTAACAACTCATACAGTCTGCCACTCAATGTGTAACAACTCATACAGTCTGCCACTCAATGTGTAACAACTCATACAGTCTGCCACTCAATGTGTAACAACTCGTATAGTCTGCCACTCAATGTGTAATAACTCGTATAGTTTGCCACTCCTGTGTAGCAACTAGGGCTGTCCCCGGCCAAAAACAATCTTGGTCGACCGAAAGTCGTCTGGTCTAAATGTTTTATGTGTATTTTTCCATATATAGATAGATACACCCTATGTGTTTTAATAAAATCAACTATATGCATTGATCTTGTCTGATGCTTTAAGCTTACGGTTTGATGAAGTAAGACAAACGTCTCAAGAGGGGGCTAGAGATCTAGATAACCAGAAGAAAAAAACCTGACCCAATTATTCTCCTCCTACTCCTGCTAGCTTTCGCAGATTCTACCATTACTCTCTTGAAGTTGCCGGTAGTGGGCTACATGAGGAGTCGGCAACCTTGCTCATGTGGAATGACCATTTATCTTACCATTTCTACCCATCTGCGTGCCAGTTATGTTTTTCATATGCATTTTTGTGGCTATAAAAGACAAAGGTCTGTTATAGCCAAGGGACACCCCTTTCAACCTACATGACGAACAACAGATACATAGAATGTGTCACAAGGTTAAGACTCCAAACTGGAACCATCTCTTCCTGGTACGGTTATAGAGCAGAAACATTAACTCATGTTCTCTGGAATGCTCTTTAGGTTTTATCACCCAAAGACATCGTAAATCTCCTCTGTCAGTGTTATCTCATATAGGCCCATCCTCAGTAGAACACACACACAATAGTTAACAGAATACTCTATTCTGTCGAATAAAACAACCATTTGATGCAATAAATACATTATAACATAATCTTGCAATTTTTCCATGACAGTGGTTAATCAAAATTCTATCCAAATCTAAAGGAAAATGATTCAAACCCAAAAAGTAACTTCTATTGCCAACTATGTAAAGATAACCTACATAAAGCCAACAAATAAAAACTACAGCCTGCATGGCCTGTCTGCAATGAACTTGAAACATTGTATCAACTATTAACTTGGGTCAGCTGAAGCTTGCACAAGCGAACTTGCAACATTGTACAAGATATTGTAGGTCCTCAGCGCAAGGGATAAGCAGTGCTTGACTTGAGCTCACCTGATTTCTGGTCTGGTTTAGAGGTATGATAGACAAAAACACATACAGGTGTAGGATCAAAATTGAGCAAACTTGCTACAGCAAAAGAAAATATGCTTCAGCAAAAGGAAATGTAAAAATATTTGTAGGAGTTAATAGATTTTTTGTAAGGAAAAATCAAGTCTGAAAGTCCAAAGTGGAAATTACAAACTTCAGAAGTCTTTTTAAACCTCAAATACACTACAAGTTTTAAAATGTCCTGCAACAGGGTGATCAAATGAAGATCCTCCATATGTACTGTGCCCTTTTTAGCTATCTTTCAAAAAGCATGTTGATGAGTTATATAAGAAATTAGCAATTATTTTATAAGAATAGTTCATGCCTGTCATTAAATAACAGAAAACAAATAATTCAGTCCACATTCACACCTGTTATAGACTATGACGGTATTGTCTACAGTACCAGTCAAAAGTTTGGACACACCTACTCATTAAAGGGTTTCTCATTATTTTGACTATTTTCTACATTGTAGAATAATAGTGAAGACATCAAAACTATGAAATAACACATATGGAATCATGTAGTAAGCAAAAAAGTGTTAAACAAATCTAAATATATTTCATATATGAGATTCTTCAAAGTAGCCACCCTTTGCCTTGATGATAGCTTTGCACACTCTTGGCATGATTACCTGTCAAAATAAATGTGAAAAAATACATTTTGAGACTGCCATTTGACATTATGATCATGGTGCCTTGCCTGTTACAGCGCTGTTGCTATACACTTGACCTGGCATCAACTCCAATAGCTCCATCACGGGGTTCCATTACAGGGGGAATGTGACGGATCTCTGAAAACAACTCACTTCTCCCTATGTCAGGCTCTGCTGTAGGATCACGGCTCTTCAGACCCAGTGTAGCATTAAATACTAACTCCTCTCATCCTTGGCATTCATCAGAGGTGTAGAGGATCACAGGAGGCTGGTGTACTGCATATTTAAAAAGGAGATGCAACATGAGTAGCATCTCTTTTGATCAGGCTTTGATCAACCTACTCTATCAAATGATTTTCTTATAGATTCGGGGAGAAGCCTGAATTCCCTCCTGACTACCTTTAACTCACATATGAGTGAGTCTAGAAGTAATGTTTTTTTCAGAGGAATTATTCAGTCTGTCATTTCTAGTCTTGCCAAAGAGAAGAAGAAACTAGTAATTTCAGACCTTGTTTGTGTGCTTACTGACTGTACATGATGTTTTAAACTGTGTTTTAATATGACTGTATCATGTCACAGTCTCGCCAGTGTGGCTTCATAGTCTCTCTGGCATCCAGTCTCCTCCATTTGGCTCTCACCTTCTGAGTACATTCATGCATGGTGAAAAATCTAATTAAAGACACTATAATTCATTTTGGCTGGGCTAACAGTGAGACAGTAAGACACGTGGAGCTAGTTCTTCTAGCAGACAGACAGACAGACAGACAGACAGACAGACAGACAGACAGACAGACAGACAGACAGACACACCTCATGGCTTCTAACACAGTGCTAACCTACACTTCCCACTTAGGGGGAAAAAGGACATTCATGGAATTTAATCACAACTGTGAAACATAATTGAATGAATCTAAGCCTGAAGGTAATGGAATTCTGCTATCCATGTCAGAATGTCTACTCCACACTTTACACCTAAACCAGACAGTTTAGGTGTAAACTATTTCTATTTCACTATATTTACTTATATAGTCCCTCCCCCCTGGACAGCTTTAAATGGTGGTGGCAATATTTGATAAATGTTTGTCATGCCAATAAAGAAATTTGAGAGAGAGAGAGAGAGAGAGAGAGAGAGAGAGGCCTCCCACTCCTCCTTCTATTCTGGTTAGAACCAGTTTGCGCTGTTCTGTGAAGGGAGCAGTACAAAGCATTGTACGAAATCTTCAGTTTCTTGGCAGTTTCTCGCATGGAATAGCCTTCATTGCTCCAAACAAGAAAAAACGGACTTGTTTCAGAAGAAAACTATTTGTTTCTGGACATTTTTAGCCTTTAATCGATTCCCACAAATGCTGATGCTCCAGATACTCAACTAGTCTGAAGAAGGCCAGTTTTATTGCTTCTTTAATAAACAGTTTTCAGCTGTGCTAACATAATTGCAAAAGGGTTTTCTAATGATCAATTAGCCTTTTAAAATGATAAACTTGGATTAGCTAACACAACATGCCATTGGAACACAGGAGTGATGGTTGCTGATAATGGGCCTATGTACGCCTATGTAGATATTCCATTAAAAATCAGCTGTTTCCAGCTACAATAGTCATTTACAACATTAACAATGTCTACACTGTATTTCTGATCAATTGTATGTTCTTTTAATAGACAACAAATGTGCTTTTCTTTACAAACAAATACATTTCTAAGTGACCGCAAACTTTTGAACGGTAGTATATGTTTATGAAGAAAAAAAACAGTTGCTGCCAACTTCTGTGTAAAGGCAGTCAATGTTGTTCTCCTCCTCAAACGAGGAGGAGCATGGATAGGACCAAGATGCGGATTGAGGGAAATAAGCCATCTTTTAATGAAAAACAGCAAACAAGACACTACAAACTACAAAACAACAAACGTGACTAACCTTCAACTGTCCTGTGAGGACACAGGAACAAACACCCACCAAACACCAGTGAAACCCTGGCTGCCTTTGTATGACTCTCAATTAGAGACAAACAATACACACCTGTCTCTAATTGAGAATCATGCCAGGCCGAACACAAAACCCCACATAGAAATACAAACATAGACAAACCCACCCAACTCACGCCCTGACCAACTAAAATGAATACAAAACAAAGGAAAACAGGTCAGGAACGTGACAGAACCCCCCCCTTAAGGTGCGAACTCCGGGCGCACCAGCACAAAGTCTAGGGGAGGGTCTGGGTGGGCGTCTGTCCACGGTGGCGGCTCTGGCGGTGGACGAGGTCCCCACCCCACCATAATCAATCCCCGCTTCTTTATCCCCCTCCCAATGACCACCCTCCCACTAACCCCACCTAAATGAAGGGGCAGCACCGGGATAAGGGGCAGCACCGGGATAAGGGGCAGCACCGGGACAAGGGGCAGCACCGGGACAAGGGGCAGCACCGGGACAAGGGGCAGCACCGGGACAAGGGGCAGCACCGGGACAAGGGGCAGCACCGGGACAAGGGGCAGCACCGGGACAAGGGGCAGCACCGGGATAAGGACCAGCACCGGGATAAGGACCAGCACCGGGATAAGGGGCGGCAGGTCCTGGCTGAGGGACTCCGGCAGGTCCTGACTGAGGGACTCCGGCAGGTCCGGGCTGAGTGGCAGCTCCGGACTGTAGGGCAGCTCCGGACTGTAGGGCAGCTCCGGACTGTCGGACGTCTCTGGCAGCTCCTGACTGGCGGGCGTCTCTGGCAGCTCCTGACTGGCGGGCGTCTCTGGCAGCTCCTGACTGGCGGGCGTCTCTGGCAGCTCCTGACTGGCGGGCGTCTCTGGCAGCTCCTGACTGGCGGGCGTCTCTGGCAGCTCCTGACTGGCGGGCGTCTCTGGCAGCTCCTGACTGGCGGGCGTCTCTGGCAGCTCCTGACTGGCGGGCGTCTCTGGCAGCTCCTGACTGGCGGGCGTCTCTGGCAGCTCCTGACTGGCGGGCGTCTCTGGCAGCTCCTGACTGGCGGGCGTCTCTGGCAGCTCCTGACTGGCGGGCGTCTCTGGCAGCTCCTGACTGGCGGGCGTCTCTGGCAGCTCCTGACTGGCGGGCGTCTCTGGCAGCTCCTGACTGACGGACGGCTCTAGCGGCTCCTGACTGACGGACGGCTCTACTGGCTCGGGACAGACGGGCGGCTCTACTGGCTCGTGGCAGACGGCTGACTCAGATGGCGCTGGGCAGACAGATGGCTCAGACGGCGCTGGGCAGACAGATGGCTCAGACGGCGCTGGGCAGACAGATGGCTCAGACGGCGCTGGGCAGACAGATGGCTCAGACGGCGCTGGGCAGACAGATGGCTCAGACGGCGCTGGGCAGACAGATGGCTCAGACGGCGCTGGGCAGACAGATGGCTCAGACGGAGCTGGGCAGACAGATGGCTCAGACGGAGCTGGGCAGACGGGCCGTTCAGGCACCGCTGGGCAGACGGCAGACTCTGGCCGGCTGAGACGCACTATAGGCCTGGTGCGTGGTACCGGAACTGGAGGTACCGGGCTGAGGGCACGCACCTCAGGGCGAGTGCGGGGAGAAGGAACAGGGCACACTGGACTCTCGTGGCGCACTCTAGGCCTGGTGCGTGGTACCGGAACTGGAGGTACCGGGCTGAGGGCACGCACCTCAGGGCGAGTGCGGGGAGAAGGAACAGTGCGTCCAGGGCTCTGGAGACGCACAGGAGGCTTGGTGCGTGGTGCCGGAACTGGAGGCACTGGGCTGGAGACACGCACCATAGGGAGAGTACGTGGAGGAGGAACAGGGCTCTGGAGATGCACTGGAAGCCTGGTGCGTGGTGTAGGCACTGGTGGTACTGAGCTGGGGTGGGAAGGTGGCGCCGGATATACCGGACCGTGAAGGAGGACACGTGCTCTTGAGCACCGAGCCTCCCCAACCTTACCAGGTTGAATGGACCCCGTAGCCCTGCCAGTGCGGCGAGGTGGAATAGCCCGCACTGGGCTATGCAGGCGAACCGGGGACACCACCTGTAAGGCTGGTGCCATGTACGCCGGCCCGAGGAGACGTACTGGAGGCCAGATACGTTGGGCCGGCTTCATGGCATCCGGCTCGATGCCCAACCTAGCCCTCCCAGTGCGGCAAGGTGGAATAGCCCGCACTGGGCTAAGCACACGTACTGGGGACACCGTGCGCTTCACCGCATAACACGGTGTCTGACCAGTACGACGCCCTCTCACTCCACGGCAAGCCCGGGGAGTTGGCTCAGGTATCCTACCCGGCTTCGCCACACTCCCCTTTAGGCCCCCCCCAAGAAATTCTTGGGTGAGCCTCTCGGGCTTCCAGCCTCTCATACGTGCTGCCTCCTCAATCCACCGCTCCTGGGCTGTGGCTGCCTTCTTCACCTCCCGAGAGCGGCGATTCTCTCCAACCCTTCCCCAGGGTCCCTTTCCGTCCATGATCTCCCAAGACCATTCCTCCTGTGTCCAGTGCCTTAGTTCTTTTTCTCTCTCCTCAATCCGCTTGGTCCTGTTGTGGTGGGTGTTTCTGTAAAGGCAGTCAATGTTGTTCTCCTCCTCAAACGAGGAGGAGCATGGATAGGACCAAGATGCGGATTGAGGGAAATAAGCCATCTTTTAATGAAAAAACAGCAAACAAGACACTACAAACTACAAAACAACAAACGTGACTAACCTTCAACTGTCCTGTGAGGACACAGGAACAAACACCCACCAAACACCAGTGAAACCCTGGCTGCCTTTGTATGACTCTCAATTAGAGACAAACAATACACACCTGTCTCTAATTGAGAATCATACCAGGCCGAACACAAAACCCCACATAGAAATACAAACATAGACAAACCCACCCAACTCACGCCCTGACCAACTAAAATGAATACAAAACAAAGGAAAACAGGTCAGGAACGTGACATTCTGTGAATATTTTGTTGTTGTTGTTGTTGTTTTAAATGGAAGTTGAACATTCTCTCTACCCAGTGCCTTATAAATGTTTTATTTAACCTTTATTTGGCAAGTCAGTTAAGAACAAATTGTTATTTACAATGACATCCTACTCATGCCAAACCCTAACCCAAACGACGCTGGGCCAATTGTGCGCTGCCCTATGGGACGCCCAATAACGGCCGGTTGTGATACATCCTGGAATCGAACCAGGGTCTGTAGTGACACCTCTAGCACTGAGATGCAGTGCCTTAAACCGCTGTGCCACTCGGGAGCCCATTTAAGTGGGGCACAGTCTTGGAATAACCATGTAAAGACAAGTGATATACACTAGTTATAAGCCTACCGTCACGCAGTGCACAAATATACCTAAACACACCTGGGATTTTCTACACATAATGGGGTAAAAACACAGGGCGTTGGTATGGTATTTTATCTCTATTCACAAACACACTGCTTCCCTCACTCCCTCACCCCCAAACACTGTCATGGTTAATGTGAGAGTCACATCTGGTTCTCCTGTCTCCTCTCCACCAGTTTTCATCTTAGTCACCTCTGAAACAACAAGCCTCTGATTTCAATATGAATTAAATGCATAGGCACAGTAGTGTGTGTGCCTCATTCATGTCTCTGAGCTGTCACCATTGTTCATTTTGAAATAAAGTATAGACCTCCCAATTCAAAAGGCCCTAATGAGTCTTTTTTTGAATCTCTCCTGAGGAGAGATAAGGTCCTAATTTCTTGGGGAATGGGGACAGGGATGACGATGACAATGTGGACAGGTTGGGCAGCATGCCAGCTGAGGACAATGCCCTCTAATGTGCTGCAGACTGTGGGTTTGGGTAATGACCTCAGGGCTTGTTGTGTGTGTATGTGTAGAAATGTTGGGTAACGACCCTGCAGCTTGGTGTCTGAGGCGGGGGGGATTCAGTTGATCAATTCTCTGTACTCTGCATCAGTTGGCAGACCGTGTGATTTTATACTCTCATTTATGGTGTTTTATTTCACACTCACCCTCTCTCTTGCTGCCTATCTCAATCTTACCTTATTTCCTCACCGTCTCTCTTGCTGCCTATCTCTCTCTTACCTTATTTCCTCACCGTCTCTCTTGCTGCCTATCTCTCTCTTACCTTATTTCCCCACCGTCTCTCTTGCTGCCTATCTCTCTCTTACCTTATTTCCTCACAGTCTCTCTTGCTGCCTATCTCTCTCTTACCTTATTTCCTCACCGTCTCTCTTGCTGCCTATCTCTCTCTTACCTTATTTCCCCACCGTCTCTCTTGCTGCCTATCTCTCTCTTACCTTATTTCCTCACAGTCTCTCTTGCTGCCTATCTCTCTCTTACCTTATTTCCCCACCGTCTCTCTTGCTGCCTATCTCTCTCTTACCTTATTTCCTCACCGTCTCTCTTGCTGCCTATCTCTCTCTTACCTTATTTCCTCACCGTCTCTCTTGCTGCCTATCTCTCTCTTACCTTATTTCCCCACCGTCTCTCTTGCTGCCTATCTCTCTCTTACCTTATTTCCTCACAGTCTCTCTTGCTGCCTATCTCTCTCTTACCTTATTTCCTCACCGTCTCTCTTGCTGCCTATCTCTCTCTTACCTTATTTCCCCACCGTCTCTCTTGCTGCCTATCTCTCTCTTACCTTATTTCCTCACCGTCTCTCTTGCTGCCTATCTCTCTCTTACCTTATTTCCTCACCGTCTCTCTTGCTGCCTATCTCTCTCTTACCTTATTTCCCCACCGTCTCTCATGCTGCCTAACTCTCTCTTACCTTATTTCCTCACCGTCTCTCTTGCTGCCTATCTCTCTCTTACCTTATTTCCTCACAGTCTCTCTTGCTGCCTATCTCTCTCTTACCTTATTTCCCCACCGTCTCTCTTGCTGCCTATCTCTCTTACCGTATTTCCTCACCGTCTCTCTTGCTGCCTATCTCTCTCTTACCTTATTTCCTCACCGTCTCTCTTGCTGCCTATCTCTCTCTTACCTTATTTCCTCACCGTCTCTCTTGCTGCCTATCTCTCTCTTACCTTATTTCCCCACCGTCTCTCATGCTGCCTAACTCTCTCTTACCTTATTTCCTCACCGTCTCTCTTGCTGCCTATCTCTCTCTTACCTTATTTCCTCACAGTCTCTCTTGCTGCCTATCTCTCTCTTACCTTATTTCCCCACCGTCTCTCTTGCTGCCTATCTCTCTTACCGTATTTCCTCACCGTCTCTCTTGCTGCCTATCTCTCTCTTACCTTATTTCCCCACCGTCTCTCTTGCTGCCTATCTCTCTTACCGTATTTCCTCACCGTCTCTCTTGCTGCCTATCTCTCTCTTACCTTATTTCCTCACCGTCTCTCTTGCTGCCTATCTCTCTCTTACCTTATTTCCCCACCGTCTCTCTTGCTGCCTATCTCTCTCTTACCTTATTTCCCCACCGTCTCTCTTGCTGCCTATCTCTCTCTTACCTTATTTCCTCACAGTCTCTCTTGCTGCCTATCTCTCTCTTACCTTATTTCCCCACCGTCTCTCTTGCTGCCTATCTCTCTCTTACCTTATTTCCTCACCGTCTCTCTTGCTGCCTATCTCTCTCTTACCTTATTTCCTCACAGTCTCTCTTGCTGCCTATCTCTCTCTTACCTTATTTCCCCACCGTCTCTCTTGCTGCCTATCTCTCTCTTACCTTATTTCCTCACAGTCTCTCTTGCTGCCTATCTCTCTCTTACCTTATTTCCCCACCGTCTCTCTTGCTGCCTATCTCTCTCTTACCTTATTTCCTCACAGTCTCTCTTGCTGCCTATCTCTCTCTTACCTTATTTCCCCACCGTCTCTCTTGCTGCCTATCTCTCTCTTACCTTATTTCCCCACCGTCTCTCTTGCTGCCTATCTCTCTCTTACCTTATTTCCTCACCGTCTCTCTTGCTGCCTATCTCTCTCTTACCTTATTTCCCTCTCATTGCTGTTTTCCTACTATCTCTCCTTTTCTTGCTCCCGCAGCTCTCTTTCTTCTCTATTCTTTCCATTCCTCATTTTTTTTAAATGTAACCTTTATTTACCTAGGCAAGTCGGTTAAGAACAAATTCTTATTTACAATGACGGCCTACCCCAGCCAAACCCAGACGATGCTGGGCCAATTTTGCGCCGCCCAATGGGACTCCCAATCATGGCCAGAAGTGATACAGCCTGGAATCAAACTAAGAACTGACTGTAGTGACGCCTCTTGCCCTGAGATGTAGTGTCTTAGACCGCTGCGCCACTCGGGAGCCACATCACCCTGTCTCTCAGTGTCCTCATCAGTTCTATCCAGAAGAACTAGTGTGAGCAGAGCAGTGTGTGTCAATTACCCTGACATGTGAGTGTGAGCAGAGCAGTGTGTGTTAATTACCCTGACAGGTGAGTGTGAGCAGAGCAGTGTGTGTGTTAATTACCCTGACAGGTGAGTGTGAGCAGAGCAGTGTGTGTTAATTACCCTGACAGGTGATTGTGAGCAGAGCAGTGTGTGTTAATTACCCTGACAGGTGATTGTGAGCAGAGCAGTGTGTGTTAATTACCCTGACAGGTGATTGTGAGCAGAGCAGTGTGTGTTAATTACCCTGACAGGTGATTGTGAGCAGAGCAGTGTGTGTTAATTACCCTGACAGGTGATTGTGAGCAGAGCAGGGTGTGTGTTAATTACCCTGACATGTGATTGTGAGCAGAGCAGTGTGTGTTAATTACCCTGACAGGTGATTGTGAGCAGAGCAGTGTGTGTTAATTACCCTGACAGGTGAGTGTGAGCAGAGCAGTGTGTGTGTTAATTACCCTGACAGGTGATTGTGAGCAGAGCAGTGTGTGTTAATTACCCTGACAGTTGATTGTGAGCAGAGCAGTGTGTGTGTTAATTAACATGACAGGTGATTGTGAGCAGAGCAGAGCAGTGTGTGTTAATTACCCTGACAGGTGAGTGTGAGCAGAGCAGTGTGTGTTAATTACCCTGACAGGTGATTGTGAGCAGAGCAGTGTGTGTTAATTACCCTGACAGGTGAGTGTGAGCAGAGCAGTGTGTGTGTTAATTACCCTGACAGGTGAGTGTGAGCAGAGCAGTGTGTGTTAATTACCCTGACAGGTGAGTGTGAGCAGAGCAGTGTGTGTTAATTACCCTGACAGGTGAGTGTGAGCAGAGCAGTGTGTGTGTTAATTACCCTGACAGGTGAGTGTGAGCAGAGCAGTGTGTGTTAATTACCCTGACAGGTGATTGTGAGCAGAGCAGTGTGTGTTAATTACCCTGACAGGTGATTGTGAGCAGAGCAGTGTGTGTTAATTACCCTGACAGGTGATTGTGAGCAGAGCAGTGTGTGTTAATTACCCTGACAGGTGATTGTGAGCAGAGCAGTGTGTGTTAATTACCCTGACAGGTGATTGTGAGCAGAGCAGGGTGTGTGTTAATTACCCTGACATGTGATTGTGAGCAGAGCAGTGTGTGTTAATTACCCTGACAGGTGATTGTGAGCAGAGCAGTGTGTGTTAATTACCCTGACAGGTGAGTGTGAGCAGAGCAGTGTGTGTGTTAATTACCCTGACAGGTGATTGTGAGCAGAGCAGTGTGTGTTAATTACCCTGACAGTTGATTGTGAGCAGAGCAGTGTGTGTGTTAATTAACATGACAGGTGATTGTGAGCAGAGCAGAGCAGTGTGTGTTAATTACCCTGACAGGTGAGTGTGAGCAGAGCAGTGTGTGTTAATTACCCTGACAGGTGATTGTGAGCAGAGCAGTGTGTGTTAATTACCCTGACAGGTGATTGTGAGCAGAGCAGTGTGTGTTAATTACCCTGACAGGTGATTGTGAGCAGAGCAGGGTGTGTGTTAATTACCCTGACAGGTGATTGTGAGCAGAGCAGTGTGTGTTAATTACCCTGACAGGTGATTGTGAGCAGAGCAGTGTGTGTTAATTACCCTGACAGGTGATTGTGAGCAGAGCAAGGTGTGTGTTAATTACCCTGACATGTGATTGTGAGCAGAGCAGTGTGTGTGTTAATTACCCTGACAGGTGATTGTGAGCAGAGCAGGGTGTGTGTTAATTACCCTGACAGGTGATTGTGAGCAGAGCAGTGTGTGTGTTCATTACCCTGACAGGTGATTGTGAGCAGAGCAGGGTGTGTGTGTTAATTACCCTGACAGGTGATTGTGAGCAGAGCAGTGTGTGTTAATTACCCTGACATGTGATTGTGAGCAGAGCAGTGTGTGTGTTAATTACCCTGACAGGTGATTGTGAGCAGAGCAGGGTGTGTGTTAATTACCCTGACAGGTGATTGTGAGCAGAGCAGTGTGTGTTAATTACCCTGACAGGTGAGTGTGAGCAGAGCAGTGTGTGTGTTAATTACCCTGACAGGTGATTGTGAGCAGAGCAGTGTGTGTTAATTACCCTGACAGGTGATTGTGAGCAGAGCAGTGTGTGTGTTAATTACCCTGACAGGTGAGTGTGAGCAGAGCAGTGTGTGTTAATTACCCTGACAGGTGATTGTGAGCAGAGCAGTGTGTGTTAATTACCCTGACAGGTGATTGTGAGCAGAGCAGTGTGTGTTAATTACCCTGACAGTTGATTGTGAGCAGAGCAGTGTGTGTGTTAATTAACATGACAGGTGATTGTGAGCAGAGCAGAGCAGTGTGTGTTAATTACCCTGACAGGTGAGTGTGAGCAGAGCAGTGTGTGTTAATTACCCTGACAGGTGATTGTGAGCAGAGCAGTGTGTGTTAATTACCCTGACAGGTGATTGTGAGCAGAGCAGTGTGTGTTAATTACCCTGACAGGTGATTGTGAGCAGAGCAGGGTGTGTGTTAATTACCCTGACAGGTGATTGTGAGCAGAGCAGTGTGTGTTAATTACCCTGACAGGTGATTGTGAGCAGAGCAGTGTGTGTTAATTACCCTGACAGGTGATTGTGAGCAGAGCAAGGTGTGTGTTAATTACCCTGACATGTGATTGTGAGCAGAGCAGTGTGTGTTAATTACCCTGACAGGTGAGTGTGAGCAGAGCAGTGTGTGTGTTAATTACCCTGACAGGTGATTGTGAGCAGAGCAGTGTGTGTGTTAATTACCCTGACAGGTGATTGTGAGCAGAGCAGTGTGTGTGTTAATTACCCTGACAGGTGATTGTGAGCAGAGCAGGGTGTGTGTTAATTACCCTGACAGGTGATTGTGAGCAGAGCAGTGTGTGTGTTAATTACCCTGACAGGTGATTGTGAGCAGAGCAGTGTGTGTGTTAATTACCCTGACAGGTGATTGTGAGCATAGCAGTGTGTGTGTTAATTACTCTGACAGGTGATTGTGAGCAGAGCAGTGTGTGTTAATTACCCTGACAGGTGATTGTGAGCAGAGCAGTGTGTGTGTTAATTACCCTGACAGGTGATTGTGAGCAGAGCAGTGTGTGTGTTAATTACCCTGACAGGTGAGTGTGAGCAGAGCAGTGTGTGTTAATTACCCTGACAGGTGATTGTGAGCAGAGCAGTGTGTGTGTTAATTACCCTGACAGGTGATTGTGAGCAGAGCAGTGTGTGTGTTAATTACCCTGACAGGTGAGTGTGAGCAGAGCAGTGTGTGTGTTAATTACCCTGACAGGTGATTGTGAGAAGAGTAGTGTGTGTTAATTACCCTGACAGGTGATTGTGAGCAGAGCAGTGTGTGTGTTAATTACCCTGACAGGTGATTGTGAGCAGAGCAGTGTGTGTGTTAATTACCCTGACAGGTGATTGTGAGCAGAGCAGTGTGTGTGTTAATTACCCTGACAGGTGATTGTGAGCAGAGCAGTGTGTGTTAATTACCCTGACAGGTGAGTGTGAGCAGAGCAGTGTGTGTGTTAATTACCATGACAGGTGATTGTGAGCAGAGCAGTGTGTGTGTTAATTACCCTGACAGGTGATTGTGAGCAGAGCAGTGTGTGTTAATTACCCTGACAGGTGAGTGTGAGCAGAGCAGTGTGTGTGTTAATTACCATGACAGGTGATTGTGAGCAGAGCAGTGTGTGTGTTAATTACCCTGACAGGTGATTGTGAGCAGAGCAGTGTGTGTTAATTACCCTGACAGGTGATTGTGAGCAGAGCAGTGTGTGTTAATTACCCTGACAAGTGATTGTGAGCAGAGCAGTGTGTGTGTTAATTACCCTGACAGGTGATTGTGAGCAGAGCAGTGTGTGTGTTAATTACCCTGACAGGTGAGTGTGAGCAGAGCAGTGTGTGTGTTAATTACCCTGACAGGTGATTGTGAGAAGAGTAGTGTGTGTTAATTACCCTGACAGGTGATTGTGAGCAGAGCAGGGTGTGTGTTAATTACCCTGACAGGTGATTGTGAGCAGAGCAGTGTGTGTGTTAATTACCCTGACAGGTGATTGTGAGCAGAGCAGGGTGTGTGTTAATTACCCTGACAGGTGAGTGTGAGCAGAGCAGTGTGTGTTAATTACCCTGACAGGTGATTGTGAGCAGAGCAGTGTGTGTTAATTACCCTGACAGGTGATTGTGAGCAGAGCAGGGTGTGTGTTAATTACCCTGACATGTGATTGTGAGCAGAGCAGGGTGTGTGTTAATTACCCTGACATGTGATTGTGAGCAGAGCAGTGTGTGTGTTAATTACCCTGACAGGTGATTGTGAGCAGAGCAGTGTGTGTTAATTACCCTGACAGGTGATTGTGAGCAGAGCAGTGTGTGTTAATTACCCTGACAAGTGATTGTGAGCAGAGCAGTGTGTGTGTTAATTACCCTGACAGGTGAGTGTGAGCAGAGCAGTGTGTGTTAATTACCCTGACAGGTGATTGTGAGCAGAGCAGTGTGTGTTAATTACCCTGACAGGTGAGTGTGAGCAGAGCAGTGTGTGTTAATTACCCTGACAGTTGAGTGTGAGCAGAGCAGTGTGTGTGTTAATTACCCTGACAGGTGATTGTGAGCAGAGCAGTGTGTGTTAATTACCCTGACAGGTGATTGTGAGCAGAGCAGTGTGTGTTAATTACCCTGACAGGTGATTGTGAGCAGAGCAGTGTGTGTTAATTACCCTGACAGGTGAGTGTGAGCAGAGCAGTGTGTGTGTTAATTACCCTGACAGGTGATTGTGAGCAGAGCAGTGTGTGTTAATTACCCTGACAGGTGATTGTGAGCAGAGCAGTGTGTGTTAATTAACCTGACAGGTGAGTGTGAGCAGAGCAGTGTGTGTGTTAATTACCCTGACATGTGAGTGTGAGCAGAGCAGTGTGTGTGTTAATTACCCTGACAGGTGATTGTGAGCAGAGCAGTGTGTGTTAATTACCCTGACAGGTGATTGTGAGCAGAGCAGTGTGTGTTAATTAACCTGACAGGTGAGTGTGAGCAGAGCAGTGTGTGTGTTAATTACCCTGACATGTGAGTGTGAGCAGAGCAGTGTGTGTGTTAATTACCCTGACAGGTGATTGTGAGCAGAGCAGTGTGTGTTAATTACCCTGACAGGTGATTGTGAGCAGAGCAGTGTGTGTTAATTAACCTGACAGGTGATTGTGAGCAGAGCAGTGTGTGTGTTAATTACCCTGACAGGTGATTGTGAGCAGAGCAGTGTGTGTTAATTACCCTGACAGGTGATTGTGAGCAGAGCAGTGTGTGTTAATTACCCTGACAGGTGATTGTGAGCAGAGCAGTGTGTGTGTTAATTACCCTGACAGGTGAGTGTGAGCAGAGCAGTGTGTGTTAATTAACCTGACAGGTGATTGTGAGCAGAGCAGTGTGTGTGTTAATTACCCTGACAGGTGATTGTGAGCAGAGCAGTGTGTGTTAATTACCCTGACAGGTGAGTGTGAGCAGAGCAGTGTGTGTGTTAATTACCCTGACAGGTGATTGTGAGCAGAGCAGTGTGTGTTAATTACCCTGACAGGTGATTGTGAGCAGAGCAGTGTGTGTTAATTACCCTGACAGGTGATTGTGAGCAGAGCAGTGTGTGTGTTAATTACCCTGACAGGTGATTGTGAGCAGAGCAGTGTGTGTTAATTACCCTGACAGGTGAGTGTGAGCAGAGCAGTGTGTGTTAATTACCCTGACAGGTGATTGTGAGCAGAGCAGTGTGTGTTAATTACCCTGACAGGTGAGTGTGAGCAGAGCAGTGTGTGTGACTAATGAGTTGTTCCACCTCAAAATGGACCAGAAAGAAGGTTGAAACCCATCATCTCAGATTGTTCTGAAATCTTTTCTGTAATTAGAAACATACGATTAGCCTTCCTGAAACACAATTTTGTAGGAAGATTATTTGAACTCTGAGAAATTAAGTTAATTGATTGCAACCAAATTGGCCATTTAAATGTATAGGATTCATATAATATTCAATAAATATAGTACCCGACATCTGATTTAGATTTGTATTTGTTTATTTAACCTTTATTTAACCAGGTAGGTTGAGAACAAGTTCTCATTTACAACTGTGACCTGGCCAAGATAAAGCAAAGCAGTGCTACACAAACAACAACACAGTGACACATGGAATAAGCAAATGTACAGTCAATAACCCAATAGAAAAGTGTGTGCAAATGAAGTCAATATACAATTTATTTATAAAGCCCTTTTTACATCAGCAGATGTTCCAAGGTACTTATACAGAAACCCAGCCTAAAACCCCAAACAGCAAGCAATGCAGGTCGGGGTTCCATTGCCACAGGCAAAACAGCAGAAACTGTATTAGCAGCACAACCAGGTGGACTAGGGACGGGGAGAGCTAGGAGTCATCAGGCCAGGTAGTCCTGAGGCATTGTCCTAGGGCTCAGGTGCTTTGAAGTAAGATTAGGGAGGTAAGGCAATAAATAGGCCATAGTGACGAAATAATTACAAAAGTAGCAATTGAACACTGAAGTGATAGATGTGCAGAAGATGAATGTGCAAGTAGAGATACTGGGGTGCAACGGAGAAAGAAAAAAAAAGAACAATATGGGGATGAGGTAGTTGGGTGGGCTATTTAAAGATGGGCTATGTACAGGTGCAATGATCTGTAAGTTGCTCTGACAGCTGATGCTTAAAGTTAGTGAGGGAGATATGAGTCTCCAGCTTCAGTGATTTTCCAGTGCATTCCAGTCATTGGCAGCAGAGAACTTGAAGGAAAAACGGCCTAAGGAGGAATTAGCTTTTGGGGTGACCAGTGAGATATACCTGCTGGAGCGCGTGCTACGGGTGGGTGCTGCTATGGTGACCAGTGAGATATACCTGCTGGAGCGCGTGCTACGGGTGGGTGCTGCTATGGTGACCAGTGAGCTGAGATAAGGCAGGGCTTTACCTAGCAAAGACTTGTAGATGACCTGGAGCCAGTGGCTTTGGCGACGAATCTGAAGCGAGGACCAGCCAACGAGAGCATACAGGTTGCAGTGGTGGGTGGTGTATGGGACTTTGGTGACAAAACAGATGGCACTATGATAGACTGAATCCAAATTGCTGAGTAGAGTGTTGGAGGCTATTTTGTAAATGACATCACCGAAGTCAAGGATCGGTAGGATAGTCAGTTTTACGAGGGTATGTTTGGCAGCATGAGTGAAGGATGCTTTGTTGTGAAATAGGAAGCCAATTCTAGATTGAATTTTGGATTGGAGATGCTTAATGTAAGTCTGGAAGGAGAGTTTACAGTCTAACCAGACACTTAGGTATTTGTAGTTGTCCACATATTCAGAAGTTAGAACCGTCCAGAGTAGTGATGCTGGACGGGCGAGCAGGTGAGGACAGCGATCGGTTGAAGAGCATGCATTTAGTTTTACTTGCATTTAAGAGCAGTTGGAGGCCACGGAAGGAGTGTTGTCTGGCATTGAAGCTTGTCTGGAGGATAGTTAACACAGTATACAAAAGGGCCAGATGTGTACAAGATCAAATCTCTCTCTCTCTCTCTCTCTCTCTCTCTCTCTCTCTCTCTCTCTCTCTCTCTCTCTCTCTCTCTCTCTCTCTCTCTCTTTCTCTTTCTCTTTCTCTTTCTCTTTCTCTTTCTCTCTCTTTCTCTCTCTCTCTCTCTCTCTCTCTCTCTGCTGAGGCTTAATTTCCTCTTGATTCACATGCTAGTTTGTCTTGCTCCAGAAAGCAGGCCTTACTAAGAGTCACAGTTCCTAGAAATGAGCCCTTTAGCTGCAGTGAACAAGTGATTGTACCAATTGGATATACTGATGTATGATATGATTATTATGGCTATTGTTCACAATTGCAACCAATAAAAATACAAAATAAAATAAGAACGGCAAATAGAGTTGTCTATTTTCTTAAGTACAGTGTGTCTAACATACAGATAAGGGTTGGTCATATTACGTTTAGGTTTACTCATAGGACTATTCTCATGTGTCTGTCGAGTCCAGACCTGTGTTTTATAGTATGTCTGTGAATTTGTATGCGTATCCATATATATACATGTGTTTGTGTTTCGCTGACTGCCTGTGGATATATCCTGCTGTTGACAGAGTGATGGGCAGAGTGGGTGAACTAGCACAGTTGCCCACGTACAGTTCTGTAGTGTAGCTTCCTTCCCTCCTATCTGCTCCACAAGCTTCACATCGATTCAGATAAGACTAGGTTGATATGAGATTGTGTTTTGCTCTGTTCTGTTCTCACTTTCTCTCTCTTTTTCTATCTCCATCACAGGCATGCACATATGTTGTCACTCTATAATATCTTCTGTCTCCATCTCATCTGTCCATCTCTCGTTTTTCTTTTCCTTTGCCTTTGGCACTCCATCTCTCTAGCGTTCTACTCCAACTATCTAGCCTTCCACTCCATCTATCTAGCCTCCACTCCATCTATCTAGCCTTCCACTCCACCTATCTAGCCTCCACTCTAACTCTCTAGCCTTCCACTCCATCTCTCTAGCCTTCCACTCCATCTCGCTAGCCTCCACTCCATCTATCTAGCCTCCACTCCATCTATCTAGCCTCCACTCCATCTCTCTAGCCTCCACTCGATCTATCTAGCCTCCACTCCATCTCTCTAGCCTTCCACTCCATCTCTCTAGCGTTCCACTCCATCTATCTAGCCTCCACTCCAACTCTAGCATTCCATTCCATCTCTCTAGCCTTCCACTCCATCTATCTAGCCTTCCACTCCATCTCTCTAGCCTCCACTCCATCTCTCTAGCCTTCCACTCCATCTCTCTGGCCTTTTACTCCATCTCTCTGGCCTTCCACTCCATCTCTCTAGCCTTCCACTCCATCTCTCTAGCCTTCCACTCCATTTCTCCGGCCTTCCACTCCATTTCTCTAGCCTTCCACTCCATCTCTCTAGCCTTCCACTCCATCTATCTAGCCTTCCACTCCATCTCTCTAGCCTTCCACTCCAACTCTCTAGCCTTCCACTCCATCTCTCTAGCCTTCCACTCCATTTCTCCGGCCTTCCACTCCATTTCTCTAGCCTTCCACTCCATCTCTCTAGCATTCCACTCCATCTCTCTAGCCTTCCACTCCATCTATCTAGCCTTCCACTCCATCTCTCTAGCCTTCCACTCCATCTCTCTAGCCTTCCACTCCATCTATCTAGCCTTCCACTCCATCTCTCTAGCCTTCCACTCCAACTCTCTAGCCTTCCACTCCATTTCTCCAGCCTTCCACTCCATTTCTCCGGCCTTCCACTCTATTTCTCCAGCCTTCCACTCCATTTCTCCGGCCTCTCTCCCTGCTATTCTATTATCTTACTGGAAAGGCTGGAGCTCCAGTGGTCGGGCATCTCTCCCATTCTTCATTTATTCCCCTAGTCTCTACCAACACTTTGCATCACTGAGGACATAAGTGACCACACTCTCTCTCTCTCAGCCAGTCTCTCTCTCTTGCTCTCTCTCTCTCTCTCTCTCTCAGCCAGTCTCTCTCTCTCTCTCTCTCTCTCTCTCTCTCTCTCTCTCTCTCTCTCTCTCTCTCTCTCTCTCTCTCTCTCTCTCTCTCTCTCTCTCTCAGCCAGTCTCTCTCTCTTGCTCTCTCTCTCTCTCTCTCAGCCAGTCTCTCTCTCTTGCTCTCTCTCTCTCTCAGCCAGTCTCTCTCTCTCTCTCTCTCTCTCTCTCTCTCTCTCTCAATTCAATTCAATTCAATTCAAGGGGCTTTATTGGCATGGGAAACATGTGTTAACATTGCCAAAGCAAATGAGGTAGACAATACACAAAAGTGAAACAAACAAAACGAATTAACAGTAAACATTACACATACAGAAGTTTCAAAAACAATAAAGACATTATGAGTGTCATATTAAATATATACAGTGTTGTAACAATGTACAAATGGTTAAAGCACACAAGTTAAAATAAGTAAGCATAAATATGGGTTGTATTTACAATGGTGTTTGTTCTTCACTGGTTGCCCTTTTCTTGTGGCAACAGGTCACAAATCTTGCTGCTGTGATGGCACACTGTGGAATTTCACCCAGTAGATATGGGAGTTTATCAAAATTGGATTTGTTTTCGAATTCTTTGTGGATCTGTGTGATCTGAGGGAAATATATCTCTAATATGGTCATACATTTGGCAGGAGGTTAGGAAGTGCAGCTCGGTTTCCACCTCATTTTGTGGGCAATGTGCACATAGCCTGTCTTCTCTTGAGAGCCATGTCTGCCTACGGCGGCCTTTCTCAATAGCAAGGCTATGCTCACTGAGTCTGTACATAGTCAAAGCTTTCCTTAAGTTTGGGTCAGTCACAGTGGTCAGGTATTCTGCCACTGTGTACTCTCTGTTTAGGGCCAAATAGCATTCTAGTTTGCTCTGTTTTTTTGTTAATTCTTTCCAATGTGTCAAGTAATTATCTTTTTGTTTTCTCATGATTTGGTTGGGTCTAATTGTGCTGTTGTCCTGGGGCTTTGTGGGGTGTGTTTGTGTTTGTGAACAGAGCCCTAGGACCAGTTTGCTTAGGGGACTCTTCTCCAGGTTCATCTCTCTGTAGGTGATGGCTTTGTTATGGAAGGTTTGGGAATCGCTTCCTTTTAGGTGGTTGTAGAATTTAACGGCTCTTTTCTGGATTTTGATAATTAGTGGGTATCGGCCTAATTCTGCTCTGCATGCATTATTTGGTGTTCTGCGTTGTACACAGAGGATATTTTTGCAGAATTCTGCATGCAGAGTCTCAATTTGGTGTTTGCCCCATTTTGTGAATTATTGGTTGGTGAGCGGACCCCAGACCTCACAACCATAAAGGACAATGGGTTCTATAACTGATTAAAGTATTCTTAGCCAGATCCTAATTGGTATGTTGAATTTTCTGTTCCTTTTGATGGGGTAGAAGGCCCTTCTTGCCTTGTCTCTCAGCTCATTCACAGCTTTGTGGAAGTTACCTGTGGCGCTGATGTTTAGGTCGAGGTATGTATAGTTTTTTGTGTGCTCTAGGGCAACGGTGTCTAGATGGAGTTTGTATTTGTGGTCCTGGCAGCTGAATCTTTTTTGGGACAACCTTGATTTTGTCTTACTGAGATTCACTGTCAGGGCCCAGGTCTGACATAATCTGTGCAGAAGATCTAGGTGCTGCTGTAGAACCTCCTTGGTTGGGGACAGAAGCACCAGATCATCAGCAAACAGTAGACATTTGACTTCAGATTCTAGTAGGGTGAGGCCGGGTGCTGCAGACTGTTCTAGTGCCATCACCAATTCGTTGATATATATGTTGAAGCCACCTCACAGCCCTATAGACAGAAATATTTGCGTTTTTTGCCACTTTTTACCGAACTCTTGTTGATTGTTTACATGGATTTTATAACGTCATATGTGTTTCCCCCAACACCGCTTTCCTTCAATTTGTATAGCAGACCCTCATGGCAAACTGAGTCAAAAGTTAGGGTGAATACGTGGTCTGTCGTACTGTAATTTGGTAAAACGCCTACTACCCCTACCCCTTCATCCTCCCCCTCCCTCCTACCCCCTCATCCTCACCCTCCCTACTACCCCTACCCCTTCATCCTCCCCCTCCCTCCTACCCCCTCATCCTCATCCTCATCCTCACCCTCCCTCCTACCCCCTCATCCTCACCCTCCCTCCTACCCCCTCATCCTTACCCTCCCTCTGACCCCCTCATCCTCCCCCTCCCTCCTACCCCTTCATCCTCCCCCTCCCTTCTACCCCTTCATCCTCCTCCCCCTCCCTCCTAACCCCTCATCCTCATCCTCCCCCTTCCACCTACCCCTACCCCTTCATCCTCCCCCTCCCCTCTACCTCCTCATCCTCACCGTCCCTACTACCCATACCCCCTCATCCTCCCCCTCCCTCCTACCCCCTCATCCTCCCCCTCCCTACTACCCCTACCCCTTCATCCACCCCCTCCCTTCTACCCCCTCATCCTCACCCTCCCTCCTACCCCTACCCCCTCATCCCCCCCTTCCACCTACCCCTACCACTTCATCCTCCCCCTCCCTCCTACCCCCTTATCCTCATCCTCATCCTCCCCCTCCCTCCTACTCCTACCCCTTCATCCTCCCCCTCCCTCCTACCCCCTCATCCTCATCCTCACCCTCCCTACTACCCCTAACCCTTCATCCTCCCCCTCCCTTCTACCCCCTCATCCTCATCCTCACCCTCCCTCCTACCCCTACCCCCTCATCCTCACTCTCCCTTCTACCCCTTCATCTTCATCCTCCCCCTCCCTCCTACCCCTACCCCCTCATCCTCACCCTCCCTCCTACCCCCTCATCCTCCCCCTCCCTCCTACCCCTACCCCCTCATCCTCACCCTCCCTCCTACCCCTACCCCCTCATCCTCCCCCTCCCTCCTACCCCCTCATCCTCCCCTCCCTCCTACCCCCTCACCCTCCCCCTCCCTCCTACCCCTACCCCCTCATCCTCCCCGTCCCTCCTACTCCTCCCCCCTCTCCCTCCCCCTCCCTCCTACCCCTACCCCCTCATCCTCCTCGTCCCTCCTACCCCCTCATCCTCACCCTCCCCCCTACCCCCTCATCCTCCCCCTCCCTCCTACCCCCTCATCCTCCCCCTCCCTCCTCATCCTCCCCCTCCCTCCCTCCTACCCCTACCCCCTCATCCTCCCCCTCCCTCCTACCCCTCATCCTCCCCCTCCCTCTTTCCCCCTACTGCACATGCAGGGCCTCCAGAGCCTCTCGGAGCCGTGGTATTGTGGAGAGCCTATAATGCTCTATTCCTGTGCTCTCTCAGAGGGTTAGTTCCTATGGTACCTTTTATGCTTTAGAATTCCGTTTCAGTTTCAACAAAGACAGAAAAAGAATGGCATTGACATGCACACTTTTACTGTAGCAAGGCCAGAGATACTGCTCTGCACTGTTTCCTAGAGCTAGGGCTAGGACTGCGGTACCCACTCACTTCTCAGAAATATATCTCTCTCTCTCTCTGAACATGTCTTAAAAGACTTGCCAATGATGTTTACCTAGAGGAATGTAGTGTCAATGGCATGAGGCCGTAGAAGCTATCCTACTGTCTATAATATTTATACATGCAGATTGAGTATCATCTAATATAACATGTCAGTGTCAGGCACGCACACACACACACACACACACACACACACACACACACACACACACACACACACACACACACACACACACACACACACACACACACACACACACACACACACACACACACACACACACACACACACACACACACACACACACACACACACACACGCACACTGATTTATTCCAGCTCTCAGTCAGTGACAATAAATTAAACCTAATTTCTCAGCGTTAACAGCTTTATTTATGCGCTCCAATCACTCACCACACAGCTCTCCATTCTAGACGCATTAAGTCAGTCAGTTAAGCAGAAGGATCAACACCAGCGTGTCTGGAGAGATATGGCAGATAAGATAACTGAACAGAGAAAGCTGTTAGGAGTGATTGACTGACTGTGTCTGACAACCTCAATGTTATCTTCTCAAGGAAATGATTTATTACAATCTGAACTGACTAGATACAGTTTCTCTATTGGTTTGGCTCGTTGTGGGGAGCACAGTTCCATGCTCTCAAAAAACAGTTGTTGTTAACACCTTCCAAACAGAGTTTTATTTAGCAAACTAGATCAAGTACACTGCAGAATGTATTATTGCTTTCATTTCAGATGATCCAAATGTATCCATGAAAGCTATAGACACCTGTCATCTGTTGATTAGCTCATATATATAGCCCACCTCCCCCTCCCGTCCCCTACTACCTCCTACTTCCTCCTATTCTCTCCTCCTCCCCTCCTCTCCTCTGTCATCCTCTCTCCTCTCCTCTCTCTTCCTCTCCTCTCCCCGTCTCCTCCTCTACTCTCCTCTCCTCTCCTCTCTCCTCATCTCCTCTCCACTCCTCCTCTCCTCTCCTCTCCTCTCGGCCCAGCCTCAGGTTTCTCCTGCAGAGACACCAGCTCCACACTCTCTACCTTATTTGTCCTCTGCCTCTTGGTGGTCTTGAAATACAGATAGCTAGCCATGATGGTCGTCAAGAACGTCAGCAGCACTACGACGTGTCTGATGATGAAGGCTGTCAGAGGAGAGGCTGAAATAGAAACACATTTGATAAGGGGATCGATTATCATCAGATTCCTCTGTGGAATATTTCTCAAAATCTGTCAAAGTTAAAAGCCTGGTTGGTTCTCAGTTACCTGTGACAGTGAGGGACAGGAGCTCTCAGTGTAGCTCTCAGTGGAGAAGTTATGAGAGAAAACATAAATCGCATTAAGACAGCTGTAGTTCCCTTGGTGGGACTCTGAGTCATCTGCAGCGGGGAAGAGGAAGACAACAGAGTGATTGACAGCTGACTGGGTCTTGGTCTGGGTTCTGTTGGAGCCAGTGAACGAGAGGAGGAATGAGTCCTCCTGGGTACTGTGGCTGAGTGGAGCAGGTGATGGTGAAGCTGTGACCCCTGAACACATCTGGCCCCTGGTGTCCCCTGGAGACCCCTCCTATTGAGACATTGAGAGAGATATTAAACTGGAGCAGGAGATCTGCTATATATATATATTGCAAAGAGCGTGTAACACACTCCCTGAGTGCAGACTCTGAGTCAACGGATCAAGATACATCAGATGTATCTTCAGGCTAATTTACAATTGAAAAAGCAGAGCCACAACCTAGTTGTGAATATTCTACAGCTGCTTCCTTTATGGATAAACAAATGTCTCAAATTTTCCCACTCTCCTATCTTGTACTCTTCCAGTCTACCTGCACAGTGACTGCCTCCTCCCACCAGCCTCAGATCATCAGGCTCTGAGCAGTTCAGTCCAACAGCGTTACCAGGGAGGCAGGTCTGCTCTTCTCTGGCTGAAGTGTTACAGTGCAGGAGAAGGGACTCATTGCCTTTACATTGGAACTCTTTAGCCCAGGTTGAAACCTCACCTTCTCCATAGAGCCCCTGCTGTAGCGCTGCAGGAAGCCCACAGCGAAGCTCCCGACAGACTACCTCTGCATCCTGACAGTCAAAGTCAACTTTACACACTGAGGCCCAGGACTGATTGGATTTCACCTCCAGTCTCCCAGAGCAGAGACCAGCTCCATCCACAAGCCTCACGGAGTCTGAACAGACCACAATGTCAATGGTATTGTAACCAAAAGAACCAAACTCGGCAGAGCTGACTCGACAGTCCTCGAGAGTAGACTCAATGTCTGAACAACTAAACTGCTTAACGTTACAAATAAACCCCTTTTCCTTGCATCTCTCTCCAAATGGAGAATTGTAATGTGTATCTACAGCATTCCCACGGCCCAGCTCTCTACACAACAACTTTCCATCTTTCATGTCCCATCCATGACTACATACTGCCGCTCATTCTCCTCCACTATCCCAGAGCAGATATACAAGGTTTAAACGCTACAAGGTTTAAACAAAGTTGGGATTGTTAACGCTAAGAAAAATCCCTAACCCACTTAATTAAAATCAAACTTTAGGCTACTTGGTGAATTTGCAAGGCATGCAAGACAAGACATTGCAAGAATCAGATTAACAAAACATATGAACTAACTGATAGAAAGAACAACCAGGTTTAGTAGAAGGATGAAATAGTAGGAATTTACTTATTAAAATCTCAATGTAAAAATATAATTTTTACCTGTAAATGTGTGCTTCTTTTCTTTGGCAACCGTGGTTAGCAGGATAAATGCCTCCACTCTGTACATTATCTGGAAACTCGGACAGTACTAAGTTGTCCATTATTTTCAGATAATGTACAAATCGTCAGTGTTTATCCCTTACATTAATAGTGCATTCGGAAAGTATTCAGACCCTTTCACTTTTTCCACATTTTGTTACGTTACAACCTTATTCTAAAATGGATTAAAGAAAAAAAATCCTCATAAATCTACACACAATACCCCACAATGATGAAGTGAAACAGGTTTTAAGACATTTTTGCGAATGTATTAAAAATGAAAAATACCTTCTTTGATTTGATTTGATTTACGTACGTTTTCAGACCCTTTGCTAGGAGACTCGAAATTGAGCTCAAGTGCATCCTGTTTCCATTGATCATCCTTGAGATGTTTCTACAACTTGATTGGAGTCCACCTGTGGTAAATTAAATTGATTGGACATGATTTGGAAAGGCACACACCTGTCTATATAAGGTCCCCCAGTTGACACTGCATGTCAGAGCCAAAACCAACCCATGAGGTCGGAGAAATTGTCCGTAGAGCTCTGAGACAGGATTATTTCGAGGTACATATCTGGGGAAGAGTACCATAACATTTTTGTAGCATTGAAGGTCCCCAAGAACACAGTGGCCTCCATCATTCTTAAATGGAGGAAGTTTGGACTCTTCCATGGGGCTTGTCACCCGGCCAAACTGAGCAATCGGGGGAGAATGGCCTTGGTCAGGGAGGTGACCAAGAACCCGATGGTCACTCTGACAGAGCTCTAGAGTTCCCCTGTGGAGATGGGAGAATCTTCCAGAAGGTGAACCATTTCTGCAGCACTCCACATCACAGGCCTTTATGGTAGAGTGGCCAGACGGAAGCCACTTCTAAGTAAAAGGCACATGACAGCCCGCTTGGAGTTTGCCAAAAGGCAACGAAAGGACTCTCAGACCATGGGAAACAAGATTATCTGGTCTGGTGAAACCAAGATTGAACTCTTTGGCCTGAATCCTAAGCGGCACGTCTGGAGGAAACCTGGCACCGCTCCTCACCTGGCCAACACCATCCCTACGGTGAAGCATGGTGGTGGCAGCATCATGCTATGGGGATGTTTTTCAGCGGCAGGGACAGGGAGACTAGTCAGGATCAAGGGAAAGATGAATGGAGCAAAGTAAAACTTGATGAAAACCTGCTTCAGAGCGATCAGAACCTCAGACTGGGGCGAAGGTTCACCTTCCAACAGGACAACGAACCTAAGCACACAGCCAAGACAACGTAGGAGTGGCTTCGGGACAGGTCTCTGAATGCCCTTGAGTGGCCCAGCCAGAGCCTGAACTTGAACCTGATCGAACATCTCTGGAGAGACCTCAAAATAGCTGTGCATCGACGCTCCCCATCCAACCTGACAGAGCTTGAGAGGATCTGCAGAGAAGAATGAGAGAAACTCCCCAAATACAGGTGTGCCAAGCTTGAAGCGTCATACCCAAGAAGAGTCAATGCTGTAATCGCTGCCAAAGGTGCTTCAACAAAGTACTGAGTAAAGGGTCTGAATACTTATGTAAATGTAATAATAACATGTTTTTTCTTTGTCATTATTGGGTATTTTGTGTAGATGGATGAGTGAAAAAAGCTATTTAATCCATTTTAGAATAAGGCTGTAACAAAATTCAGAACAAGTCAAGGGGTCTGAATACTTTCCGAATGCATTGTAAGAGTTGTGCAAAGTTGGTAGAATTGTATATAAATGATTTACAGCTGTAATGGCTGCCAAAGGTGCTGCCATCAAGTATTAACTCTGGGGTGTGAAGACATGTGCAATCAATACATATTTTTTAATTTGGAAAATGTGCTATAATTTTTCTTTCACTTTGTTAATAAGGTATTTCTGTTTTTTATTTTAAATACGTTTGCACACATTTCTAAAAAACTATTTTTGCTTTGTTATTATTGGTGTTTGTGTGTAGATTGATGAGGAAAAACATAGATTTAATACCTTTTAGAATAAGGCTGTAAAATGTGGAAAAAGTCAAGGGTTCTGAATATCAGAATAACACAAGTATATCAGGTATATCAGTGTAACTGTCACGCCCTGACCTGAGATATTCTCTGTTTTCTTTATATTTTGGTTAGGTCAGGGTGTGACTAGGGTGGATATGCTAGTTTTTGTATTGTCTAGGGGTTTGGTATTGTCTAGGGGTTTTGTATTTTCTAGGGTTTTTGTATGTCTAGGGTTTTGTAGGTCTAGATATTTGTATGTTTATGGTGGCCTGATATGGCATTCTCTCAACCAGCTTTATGAGGAATGCTGGTCCAACAGTCTTGAAGTTTCCAACTCATCCCTAACCATATCAATTGGGTTGAGGCCGTGTGATTGTGGAGGCCAGGTCATCTGCTGCAGCACTCCATCACTACCCTTCTTGGTCAAATAGCCCTTACACAACCTGGTGGTGTGTTTTGGGTCATTGTCCTGTTGAAAAACAAATTATGGTGTGGGGGTGCTTTGCTGGTGACCCTGTCAGTTATTTATTTAGAATTCAAACAGATGGGATTGGGTGTCGCTGCAGAATGCTGTGGTAGCCATGCTGGTTACCACGGAACCCAAAGCGGCTGCGCACGTGCGCCATTGTGCATAAATGTATTTTGTCCCCCACACCAAACATGATCACGACACGCAGGTTAACAAAACAAACTCTGAAACAATTATATTAATTTGGGGACAGGTCGAAAAGCATTTAACATTTATGGCAATTTAGCTAGCTAGCTTGCACTTGCTAGCTAATTTGTCCTATTTAGCTAGCTTGCTGTTGCCAGCTAATTTTCCTGGGATATAAACATTGAGTTGTTATTTTACCTGAAATGCACAAGGTCCTCTAATCCTCACATAAAATGGTCAACCGAATCTTTTCTGGTCATCTCTCCTCATTCCAGGCCTTTTCTTCTCTTGACTTTACATTGCTATTGGCAACTTTCATAAATTAGGTGCATTACCGCCACCGACCTCGTTCGTCTTTCAATCACCCACGTGGGTATAACCAATGAGGAGATGGCACGTGGGTACCTTCTTCTATAAACCAATCAGGAGATGGGAGAGGCAGGACTTGCAGCGCGATCTGCGTCACAAATAGATCTGACTTCTATTTTAGTACTTGGCAACGCAGATGCTCGTTGGCATAATTGAATAATATAGATTTCTAAATTTACTTTGCAACGCTCGAGTCACAGTCAGCCTGTAAGTGTGCCTTGAATTCTATTGAAATCACTGACAGTGTCACCAGCAAAGCACCGCCACACCATCACACCTCCTCCTCTTTGCTTCACAGTGCGAACCACACACGCAGACATCATCCGTTCTCCTACTCTGCGTCTCACAAAGACACAGCGGTTGGAACCAATCTCAAATTTGGACTCATTAGACCAAAGGACAGATTTCCACCTATCTAATGTCCATTGCTCGTGTTTCTTGGCCCAAGCAAGTCTCTTCTCTCTTGTTTGTGTCCTTTAGTAGTCGTTTCTTTGCAGCAATTCGACCATGAAAACCTGATTCACACAGTTTCCTCTGAACAGTTGATAATGAGATGTGTCTGTTACTTGAATTCTGTGAAGCATTTATTTGGGCTGCAATTTCTGAGGCTGGTAACTCTAATGAACTTGTCCTCTACAACAGAGGTAACTCTGTGTCTTCCTTTCCTGTGGCAGTCCTCATGAGAGCCATTTTCATCATAGCTGTAACGGTCGTCTTGTGGTGAATGAGCGGACCAAGGCGCAGCGGGTGATGAATACATGATGATTTATTGAAAGACGAAGACGAACACGAAAAACACTTGGAAAATTACAAAACAACAAAACGACGTAGACAGACCTGAACATGTGAACTTACATAAACACGAAGAACGCACGAAAAGGAACAGACTACATACACGAACGAAAACGAAACAGTCCCGTGTGGTGCAACATACACAGACACGGAAGACAATCACCCACAAACAAATAGTGAGAACAGCCTACCTTAATATGGTTCTCAATCAGAGGAAACGTTAAACACCTGCCTCTAATTGAGAACCATATCAAGCAACACATTTAACCAAACATAGAAACACATAACATAGAATGCCGCCCCCAACTCACGCCCTGACCAACTAAACACATACAAAAACAATGGAAAACAGGTCAGGAACGTGACAATAGCTCTTGATGGTTTTTGTGACTGCACTTGAAGAAACGTTAAAAGTTCTTGAAATTTTCCAGATTGACTGACCTTCATGTTTTAAAGTAATGATGGACTGTCGTTTCTCTTTGCTTATTTGAGCTGTTTATGCCATAATATGGACTTTGTCTTTTACCAAAACGGGCTATCTTTTGTATACCACCACTACCTTGTCACAACACAACTGATTGTCTCAAATGCATTAAGGAAAGAAATTCCATAAATGAACTTTAAAAAAGACACACCTGTTAATTGAAATGCATTCCAGGTGACTACCTCATGAAGCTGGTTGAGAGAATGCCAACAGTTTGCAAAGCTGTCATTAAATCATCTCATGTATGAAATATGTTTTTGATTTGTTTAACACTTTTTTGGTTAGTACATGATTCCATATGTGTTATTTCATAGTTTTGATGTCTTCACTATTATTCTACAATGTAGAAAATAGTAAAAAATAAAGAAAAACCCTTGAATGAGTAGGTGTGTCCACACTTTTGACTGGTACTGTATGTCACTGAAGAAGACCTAGTAAAACCAATGCCTAACAAAGTTTTAGTGACCAGTGACATTGTCATCAATCCTTTAATTTCTATAATGCCAATGTATTCAATCTATTCAAATGACTGATGTCTTGAGCTATCTTTACAGTTTTTAGTGAACTTGATGTTTGTATGTGACCTACAGGATTACTCACCTAAGGGTTGAACTTTTATGAAGGTTGTCGAGTATTTTTTGCAAACATGTGTTTTGTTTTGTTTGTTTGAGACAAAATCTGAATTTTCTAATAGTCTTGCAAATAAAAGTTTTGACAGTTGTGTTAATTCTATTGAGACCATGTTACCTTGTACTAAACCAATTGAGAAAAACTGCACGGCCATTCATTTGGGAGGACCAAAACCCCCTCTTAGACATGCTCAGTGGTACATGCCAGTTGGAGAACATCTTGTTTTGGAGCAAGTCAAGTGAGGAAAAGGGGGGTGCTTGCTTCTGTGGTTGGATCTCTCATCAACTCAAAAACAAGATAGTGATGTTCTTCAACATCAGGCTGCTTCTCTCTGTTCTATCTTCTGAAATCAGCTGCCGTTGAAAACAAGGCCTTTGGTTCCCCTTAGTGGCCAAAGTAGTCAATCTGAAAGATGTGAGTGTGCAGGGCATATCAATCAACATATAATCTCATATTCATCTTGTATTCATCAAAAGTCTTTTTTTCTCTCTCTCTAGGACAGTAAAGGGCCTACAGACTGTGGTCTTAGTGAGTACTCCTGTACGCTTGGTGTCGACCTACGGAGGGGACGCAGGCGTTTCTCTGGCAACCTGCAGCTGCCCCCATTGTCGTGGCGACAGGCAGAGAGGTCGCGGACCCCTGACGATGACTGGGTCGTCCGACCCACCTTCCTCCCCTTCTGCGCCCCGCCCCGCATCGACATCACACCTGTTGACCCCGAGTGGTGAGTGTACACACATACTCCAATTTCCTCCATTATATTCCTAACTGAACTCCTATGGTGATAATGTAGATCCATTCAAAACCCAGAGATACCCATGTGAAAAGAGTTCTACATGGAACCCAAAAAGATTCTACCTGGAACCAAAAAGGGTTCTTCAAAGGGTTCTCGTATGGGAACAGCCAAAGAACTCTTTTAGGTTCTAGATATAACCTTTTTTTCTAAGCGTGTAGAGGAGGCTGGTCTATTCTTTATGGGATCCTGCTGAGATGACTTCAGACTGTAGTCTCTAGGAGAGGCTCTTTGGAAGTCAAATAGCTGCGTAACCTGTGCTAATGGAATATGGTGTGTGTGTGTGTGTGTGTGTGTGTGTGTGTGTGTGTGTGTGTGTGTGTGTGTGTGTGTGTGTGTGTGTGTGTGTGTGTGTGTGTGTGTGTGTGTGTGTGTCTGCGGGTGTGCGTGCAAAAAAGAGGGAGGCTCAATACAGTCTACTTGTTCAATGAATGTGTTTTATTGTGTGGAGTTCCTCTGCATTGTGTCTGTATAGGCAGTGTGTTTGACCGCCACTCTGGTGAGTAGACTGAAGGCGGTGTTAAATAATAATAATAATACATGGGATTTAAAGCACCTTTCTTAGAAACCCAAGGACACTGTACAGTGACCTCTGACCTAACAGACACTTTCTGTAGAGAGTCATCATGGTCACCGAGTTATTACTGCGTAGGAGGGCAGTCAGCACCATCTCTACACTATAACCGCCTGGTTGGGAATGCTGTGTGTGTGTCAAAAATGAACACAGGCCCACCAGTGAGCGAGATACTGGATTGAAGCAGGAACTGTTTGCATCAGAGACTGTATCTGT
>NW_026600554.1:57500-65000 GCF_029448725.1 Salvelinus fontinalis
AGTACCCAGTCTACCCAGAGAGTAGTTTAGTGCCCAGTCTACCATGAGAGTAGCTTAGTACCCAGTCTACCATGAGAGTAGTTTAGTACCCAGTCTACCCTGAGAGTAGTTTAGTACCCAGTCTACCCAGAGAGTAGTTTAGTACCCAGTCTACCCAGAGAGTAGTTTAGTACCCAGTCTACCATGAGAGTAGTTTAGTACCCAGTCTACCATGAGAGTAGTTTAGTACCCAGTCTACCATGAGAGTAGTTTAGTACCCAGTCTACCCAGAGAGTAGTTTAGTACCCAGTCTACCATGAGAGTAGTTTAGTACCCAGTCTATCATGAGAGTAGTTTAGTACCCAGTCTACCCAGAGAGTAGTTTAGTACCCAGTCTACCCAGAGAGTAGTTTAGTACCCAGTCTACCCAGAGAGTAGTTTAGTGCCCAGTCTAACCAGAGAGTACTTTAGTGCCCAGTCTACCCAGAGAGTAGTTTAGTGCCCAGTCTACCTAGAGAGTAGTTTAGTACCCAGTCTACCATGAGAGTAGTTTAGTACCCAGTCTACCCAGAGAGTAGTTTAGTGCCCAGTCTACCATGAGAGTAGCTTAGTACCCAGTCTACCATGAGAGTAGTTTAGTACCCAGTCTACCCTGAGAGTAGTTTAGTACCCAGTCTACCCAGAGAGTAGTTTAGTACCCAGTCTATCATGAGAGTAGTTTAGTACCCAGTCTACTCAGAGAGTAGTTTAGTACCCAGTCTACCCAGAGAGTAGTTTAGTACCCAGTCTACCCAGAGAGTAGTTTAGTACCCAGTCTACCATGAGAGTAGTTTAGTACCCAGTCTACCATGAGAGTAGTTTAGTACCCAGTCTACCCATAGAGTAGTTTAGTGCCCAGTCTACCCAGAGAGTAGTTTAGTACCCAGTCTACCCAGAGAGTAGTTTAGTACCCAGTCTACCCAGAGAGTAGTTTAGTACCCAGTCTACCCAGAGAGTAGGTTAGTGCCCAGTCTACCCAGAGAGTACTTTAGTACCCAGTCTACCCAGAGAGTAGTTTAGTGCCCAGTCTACCCAGAGAGTAGTTTAGTACCCAGTCTACCATGAGAGTAGTTTAGTACCCAGTCTACCCAGAGAGTAGTTTAGTACCCAGTCTACCCAGAGAGTAGTTTAGTACCCAGTCTACCCAGAGAGTAGTTTAGTGCCCAGTCTACCCAGAGAGTAGTTTAGTACCCAGTCTACCCAGAGAGTAGTTTAGTACCCAGTCTATCATGAGAGTAGTTTAGTACCCAGTCTACCCAGAGAGTAGTTTAGTGCCCAGTCTAACCAGAGAGTACTTTAGTGCCCAGTCTACCCAGAGAGTAGTTTAGTGCCCAGTCTACCCAGAGAGTAGTTTAGTACCCAGTCTACCATGAGAGTAGTTTAGTACCCAGTCTACCCAGAGAGTAGTTTAGTGCCCAGTCTACCATGAGAGTAGCTTAGTACCCAGTCTACCATGAGAGTAGTTTAGTACCCAGTCTACCCTGAGAGTAGTTTAGTACCCAGTCTACCCAGAGAGTAGTTTAGTACCCAGTCTACCCAGAGAGTAGTTTAGTACCCAGTCTACCCAGAGAGTAGTTTAGTACCCAGTCTACCCAGAGAGTAGTTTAGTACCCAGTCTACCCAGAGAGTAGTTTAGTGCCCAGTCTAACCAGAGAGTACTTTAGTGCCCAGTCTACCCAGAGAGTAGTTTAGTGCCCAGTCTACCTAGAGAGTAGTTTAGTACCCAGTCTACCATGAGAGTAGTTTAGTACCCAGTCTACCCAGAGAGTAGTTTAGTGCCCAGTCTACCATGAGAGTAGCTTAGTACCCAGTCTACCATGAGAGTAGTTTAGTACCCAGTCTACCCTGAGAGTAGTTTAGTACCCAGTCTACCCAGAGAGTAGTTTAGTACCCAGTCTACCCAGAGAGTAGTTTAGTACCCAGTCTACCATGAGAGTAGTTTAGTGCCCAGTCTACCATGAGAGTAGTTTAGTACCCAGTCTACCATGAGAGTAGTTTAGTACCCAGTCTACCCAGAGAGTAGTTTAGTACCCAGTCTACCATGAGAGTAGTTTAGTACCCAGTCTATCATGAGAGTAGTTTAGTACCCAGTCTACCCAGAGAGTAGTTTAGTACCCAGTCTACCCAGAGAGTAGTTTAGTACCCAGTCTACCCAGAGAGTAGTTTAGTACCCAGTCTACCCAGAGAGTAGTTTAGTACCCAGTCTATCATGAGAGTAGTTTAGTACCCAGTCTACCATGAGAGTAGTTTAGTACCCAGTCTACCCAGAGAGTAGTTTAGTACCCAGTCTACCATGAGAGTAGTTTAGTACCCAGTCTATCATGAGAGTAGTTTTGTACCCAGTCTACCCATAGAATAGTTTAGTACCCAGTTTATCATGAGAGTAGTTTAGTACCCAGTCTACACAGAGAGTAGTTTAGTACCCAGTCTACCCAGAGAGTAGTTTAGTGCCCAGTCCACCCAGAGAGTAGTTTAGTACCCAGTCTACCATGAGAGTAGTTTAGTACCCAGTCTACCCAGAGAGTACTTTAGTACCCAGTCTACCCAGAGAGTAGTTTAGTGCCCAGTCTACCCAGAGAGTAGTTTAGTACTCATTCTACCATGAGAGTAGTTTAGTACCCAGTCTATCATGAGAGTAGTTTAGTACCCAGTCTACCCAGAGAGTAGTTTAGTACCCAGTCTATCATGAGAGTAGTTTAGAACCCAGTCTACTCAGAGAGTAGTTTAGTACCCAGTCTACCCAGAGAGTAGTTTAGTACCCAGTCTACCCAGAGAGTAGTTTAGTACCCAGTCTACCCAGAGAGTAGTTTAGTACCCAGTCTACCATGAGAGTAGTTTAGTACCCAGTCTACCCAGAGAGTAGTTTAGTACCCAGTCTATCATGAGAGTAGTTTAGTACCCAGTCTACCATGAGAGTAGTTTAGTACCCAGTCTACCATGAGAGTAGTTTAGTACCCAGTCTACCCAGAGAGTAGTTTAGTACCCAGTCTATCATGAGAGTAGTTTAGTACCCAGTCTACCCAGAGAGTAGTTTAGTACTTAGTCTACCCAGAGAGTAGTTTAGTACCCAGTCTACCATGAGAGTAGTTTAGTACCCAGTCTATCATGAGAGTAGTTTAAGACCCAGTCTACCCAGAGCGTAGTTTAGTGCCCAGTCTATCATGAGAGTAGTTTAGTACCCAGTCTACCCAGAGAGTAGTTTAGTACCCAGTCTATCATGAGAGTAGTTTAAGACCCAGTCTACCCAGAGAGTAGTTTAGTACCCAGTCTGCCCAGAGAGTAGTTTAGTACCCAGTCTACCCAGAGAGTAGTTTAGTACCCAGTCTATCATGAGAGTAGTTTAGTACCCAGTCTACCATGAGAGTAGTTTAGTACCCAGTCTATCATGAGAGTAGTTTAGTACCCAGTCTACCATGAGAGTAGTTTAGTACCCAGTCTACCATGAGAGTAGTTTAGTGCCCAGTCTACCATGAGAGTAGTTTAGTACCCAGTCTACCATGAGAGTAGTTTAGTGCCCAGTCTACCATGAGAGTAGTTCAGTACCCAGTCTACCCAGAGAGTAGTTTAGTACCCAGTCTACCATGAGAGTAGTTTAGTACCCAGTCTACCATGAGAGTAGTTTAGTACCCAGTCTACCCAGAGAGTAGTTTAGTACCCAGTCTATCATGAGAGTAGTTTAGTACCCAGTCTACCATGAGAGTAGTTTAGTATCCAGTCTATCATGAGAGTAGTTTAGTACCCAGTCTACCCAGAGAGTAGTTTAGTACCCAGTCTACCCATAGAGTAGTTTAGTGCCCAGTCTATCATGAGAGTAGTTTAGTACCCAGTCTACCATGAGAGTAGTTTAGTACCCAGTCTACCCAGAGAGTAGTTTAGTACCCAGTCTACCCAGAGAGTAGTTTAGTACCCAGTCTACCATGAGAGTAGTTTAGTACCCAGTCTACCATGAGAGTAGTTTAGTACCCAGTCTACCATGAGAGTAGTTTAGTACCCAGTCTACCCAGAGAGTAGTTTAGTACCCAGTCTACCATGAGAGTAGTTTAGTACCCAGTCTATCATGAGAGTAGTTTAGTACCCAGTCTACCCAGAGAGTAGTTTAGTACCCAGTCTACCCAGAGAGTAGTTTAAGACCCAGTCTACCCAGAGCGTAGTTTAGTGCCCAGTCTACCCAGAGAGTAGTTTAGTACCCAGTCTATCATGAGAGTAGTTTAGTACCCAGTCTACCATGAGAGTAGTTTAGTACCCAGTCTACCCAGAGAGTAGTTTAGTACCCAGTCTACCATGAGAGTAGTTTAGTACCCAGTCTATCATGAGAGTAGTTTTGTACCCAGTCTACCCATAGAATAGTTTAGTACCCAGTTTATCATGAGAGTAGTTTAGTACCCAGTCTACACAGAGAGTAGTTTAGTGCCCAGTCTACCCAGAGAGTAGTTTAGTGCCCAGTCCACCCAGAGAGTAGTTTAGTACCCAGTCTACCATGAGAGTAGTTTAGTACCCAGTCTACCCAGAGAGTACTTTAGTACCCAGTCTATCATGAGAGTAGTTTAGTGCCCAGTCTATCATGAGAGTAGTTTAGTGCCCAGTCTACCCAGAGAGTACTTTAGTACCCAGTCTATCATGAGAGTAGTTTAGTACCCAATCTACCATGAGAGTAGTTTAGTACCCAGTCTACCATGAGAGTAGTTTAGTACCCAGTCTACCATGAGAGTAGTTTAGTACCCAGTCTATCATGAGAGTAGTTTAGTACCCAGTCTACCATGAGAGTAGTTTAGTACCCAGTCTATCATGAGAGTAGTTTAGTACCCAGTCTACCATGAGAGTAGTTTAGTACCCAGTCTACCATGAGAGTAGTTTAGTGCCCAGTCTACCATGAGAGTAGTTTAGTACCCAGTCTACCATGAGAGTAGTTTAGTACCCAGTCTAGCCAGAGAGTAGTTTAGTGCCCAGTCTATCATGAGAGTAGTTTAGTGCCCAGTCTACCATGAGAGTAGTTTAGTACCCAGTCTACCCAGAGAGTAGTTTAGTACCCAGTCTACCATGAGAGTAGTTTAGTACCCAGTCTACCCAGAGAGTAGTTTAGTACCCAGTCTATCATGAGAGTAGTTTAGTACCCAGTCTACCATGAGAGTAGTTTAGTACCCAGTCTACCATGAGAGTAGTTTAGTACCCAGTCTACCCAGAGAGTAGTTTAGTACCCAGTCTATCATGAGAGTAGTTTAGTACCCAGTCTACCATGAGAGTAGTTTAGTACCCAGTCTATCATGAGAGTAGTTTAGTACCCAGTCTACCCAGAGAGTAGTTTAGTACCCAGTCTACCCATAGAGTAGTTTAGTGCCCAGTCTATCATGAGAGTAGTTTAGTACCCAGTCTACCATGAGAGTAGTTTAGTACCCAGTCTACCATGAGAGTAGTTTAGTACCCAGTCTACCCAGAGAGTAGTTTAGTACCCAGTCTACCCAGAGAGTAGTTTAGTACCCAGTCTACCATGAGAGTAGTTTAGTACCCAGTCTACCATGAGAGTAGTTTAGTACCCAGTCTACCATGAGAGTAGTTTAGTACCCAGTCTACCCAGAGAGTAGTTTAGTTCCCAGTCTACCATGAGAGTAGTTTAGTACCCAGTCTATCATGAGAGTAGTTTAGTACCCAGTCTACCCAGAGAGTAGTTTAGTACCCAGTCTACCCAGAGAGTAGTTTAGTACCCAGTCTACCCAGAGAGTAGTTTAGTACCCAGTCTACCCAGAGAGTAGTTTAGTACCCAGTCTATCATGAGAGTAGTTTAGTACCCAGTCTACCATGAGAGTAGTTTAGTACCCAGTCTACCATGAGAGTAGTTTAGTACCCAGTCTACCATGAGAGTAGTTTAGTACCCAGTCTATCATGAGAGTAGTTTTGTACCCAGTCTACCCATAGAGTAGTTTAGTACCCAGTTTATCATGAGAGTAGTTTAGTACCCAGTCTACACAGAGAGTAGTTTAGTACCCAGTCTACCCAGAGAGTAGTTTAGTGCCCAGTCTACCCAGAGAGTAGTTTAGTACCCAGTCTACCATGAGAGTAGTTTAGTACCCAGTCTACCCAGAGAGTACTTTAGTACCCAGTCTATCATGAGAGTAGTTTAGTGCCCAGTCTATCATGAGAGTAGTTTAGTGCCCAGTCTACCCAGAGAGTACTTTAGTACCCAGTCTATCATGAGAGTAGTTTAGTACCCAATCTACCATGAGAGTAGTTTAGTCCCCAGTCTACCATGAGAGTAGTTTAGTACCCAGTCTACCATGAGAGTAGTTTAGTACCCAGTCTATCATGAGAGTAGTTTAGTACCCAGTCTACCATGAGAGTAGTTTAGTACCCAGTCTACCATGAGAGTAGTTTAGTACCCAGTCTACCATGAGAGTAGTTTAGTACCCAGTCTAGCCAGAGAGTAGTTTAGTGCCCAGTCTATCATGAGAGTAGTTTAGTGCCCAGTCTACCATGAGAGTAGTTTAGTACCCAGTCTACCCAGAGAGTAGTTTAGTACCCAGTCTACCATGAGAGTAGTTTAGTACCCAGTCTACCATGAGAGTAGTTTAGTACCCAGTCTATCATGAGAGTAGTTTAGTACCCAGTCTACCATGAGAGTAGTTTAGTACCCAGTCTACCATGAGAGTAGTTTAGTACCCAGTCTACCCAGAGAGTAGTTTAGTACCCAGTCTATCATGAGAGTAGTTTAGTACCCAGTCTATCATGAGAGTAGTTTAAGACCCAGTCTACCCAGAGCGTAGTTTAGTGCCCAGTCTATCATGAGAGTAGTTTAATACCCAGTCTACCCAGAGAGTAGTTTAGTACCCAGTCTATCATGAGAGTAGTTTAAGACCCAGTCTACCCAGAGAGTAGTTTAGTACCCAGTCTGCCCAGAGAGTAGTTTAGTACCCAGTCTACCCAGAGAGTAGTTTAGTACCCAGTCTACCATGAGAGTAGTTTAGTACCCAGTCTACCCAGAGAGTACTTTAGTACCCAGTCTATCATGAGAGTAGTTTAGTGCCCAGTCTATCATGAGAGTAGTTTAGTGCCCAGTCTACCCAGAGAGTACTTTAGTACCCAGTCTATCATGAGAGTAGTTTAGTACCCAGTCTACCATGAGAGTAGTTTAGTACCCAGTCTACCATGAGAGTAGTTTAGTACCCAGTCTATCATGAGAGTAGTTTAGTACCCAGTCTACCATGAGAGTAGTTTAGTACCCAGTCTATCATGAGAGTAGTTTAGTACCCAGTCTATCATGAGAGTACTTTAGTACCCAGTCTACCATGAGAGTAGTTTAGTACCCAGTCTACCATGAGAGTAGTTTAGTGCCCAGTCTACCATGAGAGTAGTTTAGTACCCAGTCTACCATGAGAGTAGTTTAGTGCCCAGTCTACCATGAGAGTAGTTTAGTACCCAGTCTACCCAGAGAGTACTTTAGTACCCAGTCTACCATGAGAGTAGTTTCGTACCCAGTCTACCATGAGAGTA